>NC_066591.1:3567500-3577500 GCF_905475345.1 Vespula vulgaris | reverse complement strand
AACAACGTGGGTATGTGTTTCAATATGAATATAGTATATACGAACAGTATGTACATATGTGTGTGTGTAGAAGTAGAAGGGGTGTGCGTAGAAATCAGGAATACGCGGAAGATGACGCAATTGTGTGGTCGAGTAGAATGCAGAAATCGTCGATTAGGAGTAACGCCGCGTAAAGTGGTTTCCTCGTATCCGGTTGAGGATCGAGGAAATGCGCGTGAAACTACGGCATGCACGTTAAAAAGACTATGACTGCTACTAACTGCATACTATCTAACTCTTTGGCCGAGTTCTAATCAAGTATGTTTCTTGTTATCGGTTTGGATTACTAGTTTTGTTTTTATGCAAAATAATAATTTTCTTTGATTGTCTTTTTTTCTGTTTCTTTTTCTCTCTTTTGTTTTTTTTTCTCTTTTTCTTCTAATAACTTGAAATAAGGAACTAACAATAGACGAGTGTTTTTGTTATTTAGATTGTGAAAACATCGGCCATTATTTAAATCCTTGTTGTAAAACAATCCTTGTTGTTAATCAATCTCCGTGTTTTAATAGAGTATACTAATAAAATTCCTGTTATCGATCTGAACTAGTAGTTTTCTCTGCATTTTTTTTTTTTTTTTTCAAAGAACGAAACAAAGTAAATTACATTTTTGTTTTTAACAATTTATAGAAGGTTTTCTTTTTTTTTTTCTTTCGTTGACTATTTACATCGAGGAAACAATATTAATTATTATTCGTTCTTATCAAATATCGTGGGTTAATCTATATTTTGTGTCTGAGAATTATCAATACTTTATATGTAATTAAATAAAATTCGTATTTTTATCTGATAGCATAATGGTATTGGATTGATCAATAAATAATGTGAACATTTTTAACATTTTATTTTCCCGAATGATATAATATCTTTTTGTAGGTCAATCCAATAATTTACCAACAACATTTAATATCAATTACACTTAGTTCATTTAATATTCGATTATATATATATATATATAAACAAAAATTTCGCGTAAGAAACAATTACATATTATTATTATTATTAGTATTATTATTATTGTTATTATAATTATTATTATCATCTTTTTTCCCTGTCTGAGATATTCTTCCGAGACAATACCGCTTATTAAAAATTGTAATATTTATTTTAGGCCATGTGTAAAGACTTATAAAAACTGGTGTATAAAAAAAAAAGAAAAAGAAATAGAAAGCTAGTGGGGAAGGGTGGGGAAGAGATTGAGAAATAAGAAATCATGACTATAGTAGCAGTAATCGTAGTACTAGTGTAGTAGCAGTAGTAGTAGTAGTAGTAGTAGTAGTAGTGTAGTAGTAGTAGTAGTAGTAGTAATAGTAGTAGTAGTAGTAGTAAAAAATTAATTGTTTTCTTTCACGAGACCATTCAGACTAACATTTGATGTTGTTAAACTGTAAAACTACAAGCTTCACTAGCACATCCGAAAAGGAATAATTGATTTATAAGATCACCTACAAACTTTCGACCCTATTCTGTAACAGTAAACAGTAGCCAAAGAGACCAACGTTCCATGACGTTCGTTACATTGTACTGTTCAAAGTGAACTTTCAAAAAAAAAAAAAAAAAAAAAAGAAAAAAGAAAAGAAAAAGAAAGAAAGAAAGAAAGAAAGAAAGAAAGAAAGAAAGAAAAGAAAAGAAAATACAAAATAACAAAAGAACGAACGAGGAAAAAATTGAAGAAAAACGAAAAATATGAAAACAGAAATCTTCCGAGGTGGGAAAAAAGTTAGGACGAGAAGGGCCGTAAAGATTCGAAAATAATTCCTATCATAGATCGAGGAGACTTGAGAGAAAGAAAAAGAAAAAAATTTCCTTCGGACTGTTTTTCCTTTCACGAGGCCAACGAGCGAGCGAGCAACCGAACTAGCAAGCAAGCAAGCAAGCAAGCAAGCAAGAACGGAATGCCTTTTCAAGATAGAGCAACCGAGCCTCCATTTTGAGAGGCGCGTTCACGGCTCATACAGAAAGCGAGAAAGAGAGAGAGAGAGAGAGAGAGAGAGACTCCCTGCAAAAACAACCTTGACACAATCGGCACAGTAACGCTTCAAAACGAGGATTATGTCCCACGCTTCTCTGTGTATATAGTGATTCAACCTGATCTATCATCATCGATTCTATGATATACTATAAAGTCGTTTAAAAATTTTTAATATAAATATATATTTGTTTTATTATAATATTTGTTATATTACGATAGATATATATGTGTATGGAAATATATATATATATATATAATATATAATATAATATTGTAGAATAAATATAACACAAAAGTGCGAAAGGTTTTCGTTCAAAAATGTCTAGGTGATCTTAGAAATCAATTATTATCAATAGTTATATATTGAGAGAAAAAAAAAAGAATATTTCTTATCAAACTATTTAGTATGCATTGCAATATTTCTTGTATATAATAAATATTACTATTATGTTATATATAATAATAATAATATTTAGTTTTTGTTAGTAATATTTTTGTTATTTAATATAATATTATGTACTTGGATAATATAGTGTTATAATAAATGTAATATGATCAACATTCTTGAAATATTATCAAACGAAAATACACTGAAAATTCTTCATTTTTTGTGTTTAGAATTCAAGGAGAATGTAAATAAAAAAGAGAGAGAGAGAAAAAAAAGTTAGGACTAGATTGGACAAGTGCCGATCGTACTAATAAAACAGAGGAGTGTGGAAATCGATCACATTGAAAGATGGCTATCCATTGATTCTTCTATTCTCTTGCGTAAGAAATATTGAAATCATGACTAACTTAGAGTCATTGGCACAGCACTACCAACGAATATATAAATATCTATTTCGATTATTTCTAAACAGTTTATTTTTCTAATTCATCAAATTTTATGTTTTATCTTGAAGAACACAACTATTTTAAAAAGTCGTGTGAATATAAAAAAAAAAAAGAAAGAAAAAGAAAAAATTATTTTTATCTCGATTATAGTATGATAATATTTTTGTTAATTAGTCTAATTATTTAGAATAATATCGTTTGTAATTACTAATGATATATCTAATTATGTAATAACAATTCAATTAACTGGTTTTTAACTCTATGCTTGTTTTCTTTCTCTTAAAAAAAAGAAAAAGCAAGAAGAAAAAAAAAAGAAAAAGGAGACAAGAAAGAAAAGAAAAAGAATTTGTATCGCATAATAGCACAAATACAAACGCACGATGAAATACGGTTGAAAATAGTCGTTGGTTAATCGCGATTGGCGTTCAGTAGAGAAATTGACGGATGGTCGTTGGAAAGAGACAGATAGATAGATAGATAGGGAGAGAGAGAGAAAGAGAGAAAGAGAGAGAGAGAGAGAGAAACGTCGATATTCAATTACGGGCCATTTGACCCAAATATTTTGATCGGTTTAACGAACTCGTAAATCGACAAAAAATCCGTGAACAGAATCGGTTTTGCTCACTGGTACTGCCATCTTGTGACACCTTTTTTATTTCTTTTTTAAAAAGAGAAAACAAAATTCATACGACATTTTATTCTACAATATTTCATCGAATTATATTAATTCTTTTAAACAAGCTAAAGATAAAAAGCGACTTCTTACAAAACATTGTGTTTATTGGTAGTATACAAATACTTTTTCTAGAAATAAATAAGAAATTTTTATAAACAAATAAAATGTCTTTACCGAAAAATCATACGATATTTCATCGTATTATTTAAAATCTTTCGAACGAATCGATAAAATTTTATCCACACTTATCCTTAATAATTATATCGTTAGATAAATAAACTTGATCAAAATTACATCGATAATAATAATAATAATAATAATAATAATAATAATAATAATAATAATAATAATAATAATAATAATAATAATAATAATAATAATAATAAAGCAGTAAAAAATGAGATGAAAGCGCATGAAAATATTATAAAGCCGTGTAAAAAAATTCAGATGACTTTGTAATCGTTCAAATAATCGTTCAAAGAACCTACACATAGCAAACGAACAAACCCGTACAAACGTTTGAAAACGTTGGACGAACGAACGTAATAATAGATGACAAAAGTTCGTGAAAATTAGCTCGAATAAAATAGAACAAATTCGAAAAGAAAAAAAAGCATCGTCTAACCAGGGATTATTCGTTCTCCCTTAGCTTGATGATTTTAAATAAACAAGGAATCGAGCTATTCGAAAATGGCGACGGCGACGGTGGTTCTTATCAAACAACTGGGGAGGTCTCAGAATAATTAACGAGCCCGAGAACAATAACAATGGCTCGAGCCATTAGAAAAAAAAAAAATGTGCTCGTTCTCTTTGTTATTCTTCAATAAGCCAAAAAAAAGGAAAATAAAAACTAAAAAAATTAAACAAACAAAAGAATACAAAAAAAATATAGATCCGAATGAAGCACTTAACGTTTTTACAGCCGCTATTTTTAGAGTAAGAAAAAAAAATAATTTAATCTTATCGTATAAAATCAATTATATAATATTACAATCTTTATAATATTGCAATACTACAGTATCGTAATGATGCCAATTTCACAAAATTTTTTGTTTCATTATATACAGATATTCTGCGTTGAATCTAGTCTGCGTTGACTCATTATTCCATCAAATTTTTTATTTGCATCTATTTTATTTTGAATGTAAATCATATTAATTAGAAAAAGGAAAAAAGAAAAAAAAACCGAACGCGTGTGTGCGTGTGTTAGTATCCTCGAAGAAGTTAATTCATTTCCCAGTATAGTCGTGGTCGTCGTCATTGCTTTTCGAGTTGACGACGACAACGCTCATTAGGATATCCGTTCGGTTCTCAGCAGCCATTTTTCTCGCATGTAACACGTCCAAAGCCGGTATATCTCTTCATCAATGTCGTTTGATTCATGTTAGTGATCATGTTCGATACATATATATATATATATATATATATATATATATATATATATATATATAGAAATACACACATATACTGTGGTAATTCTACCGTTGGTTACTTTGAGAAACTAGTAGATGATACTATTATACTACTAGTAGCAGTTAAAATGACAACGACAAAACGAAAAAAGAGAAGAAGAAAGCTGTTCCAGGATGGACTAGAAGTCTCTAGGTGATTTTAAAAATCAATTTGTACTCCCTCTCTCCAGACCTTTTAGATCACTTTGTTTACAAATTGTAAAAAATTACCTTGCCTTGTACTTTTATGTTCTGAAGGGGAAAAGAATTAACTTAAAAAGATACTCGAAAGAGTGTAATTTATAGTTTTAATCATCCGTAGGAAGGAACTTTTGATCAATCTAAGAAATTTTAATCCATCTTAGAAACTTTTCATCTATTCTATGCTTTCTTGGTAAAGATTGAAGACTTAGGATGTACGTTGTTTTAATATTTGTTCGCGAAAATAAAAGAGAGAGAGAGAGAGAGACATAGAGAAAGAAAAAAAAACGATAAATCATTTTTACCGATAGGATATAATCGTTCATTATATATTCAAATTCTAAAAACCTGTTTTACAGAATTACGTTTGTTCTATCGTTATATCACGTATTATTAATTATTTATGTTAAAGATATGAAAGAAAGGGTGGGAGGAAAAAAATGTTATCGTAAAACGTCAAGGAGGGGGAGGGGAGGGTGTCGGGAATCGATTAACCTGAGAGTTCATAAATTGTCGTTTAACGTAGTAACCGACACGACACGGGGACGTGGTAAAACTTTGTTTTGTTTTTGTTTTATCACTGTATATGTATAACACGAGCAGATTCCTCTTCTCTCAGCTGGTGTTCGCTTTCGTTGGATACTTTTACGCGTCAGCTGATATAGTAGAAACCGCGTAGATATATATATATATATATACGTTATACGAACGTAGTGATATTCTTTTTTTTCTATCTTCACGTTTCTTTTTCTTTTTATTTATTTATTTATTTTCTTTTTTCATTTATTTTGTTCTTTTTTAAACTCTTTCTTTTTTTTTCATTATTTCTATTTGTAATCAAGTTTTAATTTTATAATAGGGAACATCGTACACCGAACGGAAGGAAAAGCGATTCGATTATCGTCATTAACGTTATTGGCATCGTCGTCAGGTTTCGAACAAACGTTGACCGTTTGGAAAAGGGGTAGGGGAAAAAATATGGAGAGGAAGGGAGAGAGAGAGAGAGAGAGAGAGAGAGAGAGAGAGAGAGAGAGAGAACGTTAACGTCGAATTTAACGAAGGTTCCACAACCTGCTTTTAATTAATTAAAGCAGACGTGACGCCAATGGAATTGAACCTCGAGTTCTCGTGAAATGAAGCACACACGACAGACGACCAACGACCGATGGCCGACGGCTGACGACGACGACGACGACGACGACGACGATGACGACGACGACGACACGCGACGCGTCCTCGTCACGAATATTCGTGATGTCGAGGATGATTTCTATTTCCGTTTGGGTGGGTGGATTTTTTTCTTTCTTCTTTTTTTTCTCTTTTTTTTTCTTTCTTCTCTTTTTTTTCCTTATTCTTTTATCAAGAAGTCGCAACTCATAAAATGGTCATATTTTTTTTTTTGTTATTTCTTTGTTATCGCAAAGTTGCGACAAAAAATGTTTATATATTATATACTTATATGTGTGTTTTTTTAACAAGAAGTTAAAAAAGATGTTCATTCTTTTTTTTCTGTTTTTTTTTCTTTTTTTATCGGAAAGTTCGATAAAAAAGTGTTTATAATTTTTGTTGTATATCAAACTTTCGGTCGTGAAACCACATATTTATAATTTTCTTTTCCTAAAAAACAAAAAAAGAAAAATAAGCTGCTAAAAAGAATGTTCATAATTTTTGTCGTGTAATCTAATCAGGAGGTCACTTATAATGTTTTTTTCCTTTCTTTTTTTTCTTTTTTTTTTTTTATCTAGACATTGTAAAAGAAATAAATATTCAAGCATTCTTGTAAAATGCTATACGTCGATCTATATATTCGTAATCGTTCGTAAATATTCGATCGTGAATTATTAAAAGCGCGGGTAATTCAAATGTTTGTAGTAAACTCGTTACGCAAAGACGATGATTGCTATATAGGAAGGAGAAACACGTGCGCTTACATTGACGGAATAGTCGTAATAGTAGTAGTGGTTCAGTAGGAGTAAGAGTAGAAGGTTAAACGATTTCGAAAGTGGTAAAGGGAGAGAGAGAAAAAAAACAAAAGGCACGCAAGTAAAAGAAATAAGTCTTTGTTCGTGATTAATAAAAGAAAGAAGAAAGGGAAAAAAAAAGAAAGAAATAACATTTGTATCGATCGTACGCAAAAAAGCAATCTATCAACAATGTAAACGAAGAAAAAAAAAATTGCCTGTGTTACGAGTATATAGAAAAGTGAAATGCTGGAAACGTTAAAAAAAAAAAAAAAACAAAAAGGAAAGAAAAGGTATCAACGACGCCATGACAGTTTGTATAAGGCACATGGCACGTAAGGCTAATCAAAACGTCCGTCAAATCTTTCGCGATAAAAACGTCATCCCGACGAGTTTTACTGGATTGATCAAAATAATCTGCAAAAGAGGAAGTTGCAAAGAAGTTGAAAAAAGAAGAAAGAAAGAACAAAAACAAAACAAAACAAGAACAAAAATTCTATAATTTATCAAGTTGGTAGAAGCGAAAAGATGGCGAACCGGTGTTGAAGAATACCGTTAATCGTTTCTCGAAAGAAACGGGGAGGGGAACGAAACGAAATAAAAAAAAAAGGAACGATCGTTTGCATGCGCCGTCAAGAGCAGACAAGACACACAAAAAAAGAAAACGAAGAAGGAAAAAAAAGAAAAAAAAAAGAGAGAATATAATGCGTGGGAATAGACAGAAGGCTCGAGTCCAAAAGTGTTCCTCCTTCTACTCCACCTAACCACCCTCCGCCCAACTTCACCCCACCACCCACCAGACACTCCACCTTTCTTGACACAAAAGAGACGAAAAGAAAATATGAAGAATGTTTGAATGATGTTAACGAGCATAGAATATCGTACGATTTTAGTTTAATATTCTTTTTTTTTTCTTTCTATCAATTCTGGAGTAATCGTATATGCGTATGTATATCTTGAAGGGAATAATAATCACATTAAATGTACATATATATATATATCAACAAGTTAATCACAAATAATATAGTAAAATAATAATTAGAGTATATTTAGACTAACGGCTAGTTAGATAGATATAAGAAAGATAGATAGAACATTAAGACGAAGAAAAGAGAAAGAGAAAGAGAAAGAGAGAGAGAAAGAAAGAAAGAAAGAAAAAAAGAAAGAAAGAGAAAGATAGAAAGAAGAAGAAACGTTCATTAATTGTGGCACACAGGCCGCTGCTGCTTCTGCTGCTGTTGGTGGAGTGTAATGGTGGTGGTGACGACGGTAGTGTATAGTGGTAGTAATGTAGTGTGGGTAGTAGAGTAGTACTAGGTAGTAGTGGTGTGGCAGTAGTATAGTAGTGTAGTGTAGTAGAGTAGTGTAGTAGTAGTAGAGTAGTAGTAGTAGTAGTGTAGTATAGTGGTGTGGTGGTGGTAGCTACGAACGTGTAGAGGGGGCAGGAGTCGAGGTAGAGCGCGTTCGCGCGACGCCGTGAAAGCGACGGGTCGGGTCTCTTTTGCGAACGCCGTGTTGCCAGTTTTCTCTCTATCTCTCTCTCTTTTTTTTTTTTTCGGAGCGATCCGTACAAAAATTTACGATAAAATATACGGATACGTGTCCTGGCCTCGTGTCAAATATTCTTTTCGAAATTTTCTCTATCTCTTCTCTTTTTTTTTGTCCTTAATTTTTTTTCCTTTCTTCCTTTCCATCGTAACTCTGCCTAGAAATCCCCTCTCCTGTCCCTTCTCTGCTCCTCCCCCACTAACCAACGTTCGATCGAATACGGATATATACGAGATTCGTACGAATGTTTAACTAAAATTCGTTAATGAGACGAAGTACGTGACGTTATGTTGGAATAGAAACGGCACGCGCAACGCGTGTAAACGCCCTTATGCCAGAGAAACGACGGAATAACGGCAACGTCGAGAGTCGAGCGTCGATGAGTCGGCACGAAAATTCCGACGCAGGGAGAACGGGGAGTACTTCTCTGCTGTTCGCTTGCTTGCTCGCTGCTCTCTCGCTCGCTCTTTCGCTCGCTCTTTCGCTCGCTCGTTCGTTCGTTCGTTCGTTCATTCGCCAACTCGTTGATTCGTTTGGCGCGCGTGTTTCTTCAATTTTCGAAATAACGAGAGGTCGAAACGAGTATAAAAAAAATAAAATAAAATAAATGAAAATACAGAAAGATATATATATATATATATATATATATGATAATAGTATTTTTTCACATAAAAAAGCGCGGGTCTTTTATGACGATAATAAAAGCATGGATGCGAGTGAGAGAACATGACGCGATATGTGTGTGTATATATATATATACACACATATATATAGAGCGAACGAGAGAGAAAGAGAGAGAGAGAGAGAGAGAGACATCGTCCATCGATCACGAAACGTCCGAAGAGACGAACGACGTCCGTTAGAAGAGCCACGTGACGCGCCTCTCTCCGGGTTGGTCGGGCGAAGCGCGGTCACGGCTTTCGAACCGGCCGCGCCACCCCCTCTCCCCCTCTTCCTCACCGTTCCCTTATCTCGTTTTATCCGAAATCTCTCTCTCTCTCTCTCTCTCCCTCTCTTTCGGCTCATAACCGAGTCGAACTATAGCCGTCGATCGCAATGATACCAAAGGTAAATACGTTATCTGGTATAGAGCAGAAGTAACAACAGTAACAGTGATAGTAATAGTAATAAACAACAATAGCCGCAAGAGTGTAACGGCAACGACAGAGCGGCAATAACAACAGGAGCAGCAACAGCAGCAGCAGCAGCAACAGCAGCAGCAACAGCAGCAGCAGCAGCAGCAGCAGCAACAACAGCAGCAGCAGGCAGACCAGCCAGCTAGCCAGCTATCCTGCCAGCCTGCCAAGCAGGCAGGCAGGCA
>NC_066591.1:3520000-3562500 GCF_905475345.1 Vespula vulgaris | reverse complement strand
TTTTTATAAGAATAATATATATATATTTTTTTATAAATTACACTTAGAAACGTTATACTTATATTATATAGCGTACGTTTTTTTAATATCAATACCTTCGTAAGAACAGTTTTTAAATATTTAATAAGCTACGTAGTGTACAAAATTAATAATGATACATATATATAAATTTTTGATAAAAATGTTGATAATTAACGTTGACCAATTAGAAAGGATCGATCGAACCGATCGTTGGCGAGTCTATCGCGCGAATAAATACGAATACAATGTTTCGAAGGACATGGAGTGCGTATATAGTTTTGACGCATGCGCAGAGACGTAATGTGCGCTTGCTTGTTCGGATATTATAATCGGTCGTTCGCTCGTATGAAAACGTGAAAAAGACAGAAGAGTGTCGTCGGTGGTGCGACACGTAGGAAGAATTAGTTTCGCTTTCGTCTATAGCCCACCGTACCTTTACTACTGCTACTGAACATTACATACATCTTTATACTACTACATTATTACTGCAACTACATCGTTATACTATACTGTCCACACTGACGACACTACTGGCGTAGTTTTTGCTAGATACTAGTGAACTATTACATCTGTATACCACAACTACTACTTTACATCGTTATCTATTACTATACACACTAACGTAACTATTGCTCTATCCGCTTGTACACAGCTACTGAACTACTACATCGTTATAACTACTACGTACGTCACTACTGCCGTTACTGTTACTACTATCGCAGTACTCTACTTGTGTGTTCGCTAACGTCGACATACATCACTACTATGTATGCGTTGGCTAACGTCAGCATATACTGCGGTACCACTACTATCAACCATTGCCGTCGCCCATTACGGCTGCTCGATGCAGCCAAGAGCGAGCAAGCAGGCAGGCAAGCAAGCAGGCAGGCAAGCAAGCAGGCAGGCAGGCAGGCAGGCAGGCAGGCCCGTACGCAGTACTCGTGGAAAGTACCGAACGTGATGTCGGCTTATTCCTCGGTAACTTTCCATCGTATCGAGCGTAAACGAAGAAAGTTTTACCGAAGCAATGCGACAAAAAGTAATAAAAAAAAAGGAAGACAAATCTATAAGAATCCATGAAAACAAATTTTTCTTTCCGTTTTCTTTTTCTTTTTTTTGTTTTCTTCTTCAAATTACATTTCCGAGTAATCGTTTGATTTTTTTTTTTGCTGTTTTCTTCTTCTTTTTTCCTCCTTTGAATGATATTTCGGATTAATTATTTCACTTCTTCGTTCTTCTTTTCTTTCTTCTTTTTCTTTGTTATGCGAATCTATGCATTTATCTCGAAGGTTTTGGTAAAGCTCCAACGTGTACTTACTTTTTTATTTATTTATTGGCCAAATATAGTTATAAAATAGAAAAGATATTTTTGAAGAAATTAGTTTCTTATCCATGAAGGGAATAATCGTAAAGGAGAGAGGATTAGAATCCTAAGTTTCATCCTTTGTCCTCAAATTTTAGAAGATTACTTTTAGAATTCTAATCTTTAAAAAATTTTTAAATACTTTTCAAGGATATCTACCTGGTGAGCAGTATACGCAGGTATACGCAGGTAAACTTTGTCTATTGATAGCAGACATTGGAAAATAAACTGTTAGGTTGGAAAATTTTATAACTTTGATGGATCTGACGGCCCATCGTGTTTTTGCGATTGTTCCCCTTTGCTTGCTAAGTAGATGGCGTTGGTCACGGCTGATAAATGGTAGGGATCTTAATGGGACAGATGGCGTCTATTATCTTTTCGTTTTTCGATCGGTTTCTAGGGATGACAGTTATTTAATGTTCTTCTTATTCTTTTATTTATTTATTTATTTTTAAACAAATTCATAAACAAAATCTCTGCGTAATACAAAGAAAAGAAAAAGCAGAGAAAAAATAATTCAAGAAAAATACTCGGACAAGTAATATTATATCGAACATTTTCTTAAAATCCAAGAAACAAAAAATCCTACTTTACTGAGATTATAGATAAAAAATATAACGCGCTAGAGTGATTGGCTTCTCAGCCTTAGACAATTGTTTGCTATTATATCTCAAAAACAAATTCATCGAAATTTATTAGCAAAAGAAAGATACAGAGCATTGAAATGATTTAAGAAAAACGTTTATGGAGACAATATTATCTCTCAAAGTTCTCTCAAAGTTCTCTCAAAAATTCAAACAGGAAAGAAAAAGCGAAACGAAGAAATAGATAAAAAAGGAGTATAGATCAAAAATGGCGAAGATCCACGGCAATCCTATTTAAAAGAAATACGTCCTTGCGACAGTAGAATCGAGGTTTGCCAGGGAATACCCGATTCCGAAGTTACGGGTAAAGAATTGCCTGCAGGAAAAGGAAAGGCAAACGGCGGGAGGAAAGGGGGGGGGGTCGAGCGGGAGAGTGGGGGAGAGGGATAAGGCCACGAGAAGAGGGGAAGAGCGGTAAGGAGGGGAGAAGGAAGTGGGGGACGGGAACTCGGTTTTCCTCTTGAGCCGACACTGCTGCTGCTGTTGCTGCTGTTGCTGCTGCTGCTTACCGAGCCGGCCGAACCGGGCAGACGGCCATAAGCCCCGCAATATGGCCGCCGAGACTCACCGTTATGCCGTAGAGAGCATCGGCGGACGGAGCCCTCGTGCCCCTTATACAAAAGAGAGAGGCCGGACCCCCTCTGTCCCTCGGGCGTTTGAAATTCAACCCCAAGAACACTGCTGGCCGCTCTGCTGCTGCTGCTGCTGCTGCTGCTGTTGCTGCTGGTACTCCTGCTACAGGGTTGCCAGATTGCGTTGTCATGGCACATAGAATCGCTTGAGCCGTTTATCGATATAGTATATATATATATATTAGGTATGTAGACATACATGTCATATACATTCATAACGTATGCATATATAGTCATATACCACAGCGAATACACAGAAATACACCAATAATAATCTCACGTACAACCGAAAAACTTGGCTGGTGTCTGTATGTGTATGTTATCGGTCATGGCGAACCGCAGACTGTGGTAATACTCTGAACCATGGAGAATCCATGGTTACGAGACATTTCATTTTTTTCCACTTTCTTCTTTTTCCTTTTCCTCTTTTTTTTTTTTTTCTCTTTGTTATATCATCTAAGCGACGTTCAACAACCATTCTCGGTGACTCTTCTATAACAACGTTTGGCTTCATCATTTCTCTATGTTACGTTTGCGAAGACTATTAAAATTGAACGATCGTTTTATGATCGCTTATGAGTTTCTCGTAACGTAACTCGTTATTGGAATTGTTTGAACGTCCCGTGTAAGCTGATAGAAGCTCTTTGTATATATATATATATACATACACAACTATATATGTTATATATTTTCTATAGTATATATATATAACTATATATAATATTTTTATATTACTATTGCAATATTTCTAATACTGTGTTATATATATGAAAGCCTTGTAGCAGAAATAGTATTGAAAATATTAATGTTGTCTTACATATTGTTTATTATATACAAAACACTGTATTACAAAACTCACTGAAATACTATATTTATGCAATATAATATATAATTATATTTAGTATTAAAGTAAGAAATAATAATAGAGTGTAGTATAATAAGTATAATATAGTATAATAAATATAATAGTAAGAGTATATTAATAATAAGAAATATTATACTGACACGCATATACACGTACAGATAATACAGTATTAGAAATGCTCTAATAGTTTTACTTACACTAATACTGATACAAATACTACGTATATACATATATAGTTGAACACTTTTATGTTCTCGATTGCTTTTTAAAGAGTGATCCGTAGTTCGTTAATTATCCATTGTCAGCAACAGGTCGACCTCGACATCTACGACAACCTCGTCCAGAAGTTTGACCAAGGTTGATAAAACATTATCAAAATAATTCAAGTGACGTATATGTATACAAGGTGTTTCAAAATTCCTGTCAAAATTAATTTCTCTTGATACAAAATATACGGTCTCCAAAATTCTACATACATTTTCTTAAATTAGTAATTAAATAATAAAAAAGAGCAAGAAAAAGAAAAGAAAAAAAAAAGAAAAAGAAAAAAAACTCGAGCGAAACAACGTTCAGTAGTAATTAATAAATGCTATTGGAAAGTGATTGACCCTCGTTATCGGTTTTTAATTTCCCCTTGACCACCCCTGTACCCACCCCCCCTCGACCCTGTATCACGTATATATTTACATAGATATTACGTAACGCCGATCGATAACTCGTCCCATATCAAGCGAATTAACTGACATAAGAAAGAGGGTAACTAACAAAAAGTAACATTTACGTAAGACCTCACGACTCGTACATATATATGTACGTATACATACATACATACATACATATATATATATATATATATATACATAAAACTTACACATATCCCCCACCTTTTTGGTCGTCCCGCAATCACTCATCGATATTTAACCGGTGGGAGTGAATATAGGTATGTAAGTACTTACACAGATATCTAATTTGAAACCGGTGCGTATTATTATAAATTGCTAGACGACACGAAACGAGAAAACGAGACGGGACGAAACGAATTGTTACGACGCGACACGAAAAGAGCCGAATTCCGAATTCTGGAAAATATTCTCTCTATCGGTTATCGCCATGTTGTTTTTCTTCGTTTCACGTGAGTATTAAAAAAAAAAAAAAAAAGGAGGTTATTTCAAGTTATTACAAGTATTTAAAAAATTTTCACGATTTCATTCTGCAAAATATTTTTCAAGCAACGAAATGTGAAATAGCTTATTTCCGGTTTAACTGGAAGTTTCAATGATTTTTACATATGAAATATTTACTTATGGAACACCTTGTATCATTTTTTTTTCAAAACAAAAAGCATATATATATATATATATATACATATATATATATAGTAAAAGGATAATATCTTAGATGACTCTGAGAGAAGTTGAGAACTCGTTCTTTCTTCCGCGAATATCATTGCTTTCAACGCGAAGAACACGTGCTTCGAATGTTTTCTGCTATATGGCATTGTCGAGAAGTTGACATGTGGGCCACACGACTCGACTCGACTACGACTACGACGCGAAGACAACAACAATAACTACAACTACATTGCAACTACACTACACGACAACACAACGACACGACGAAACCACGACACAGCACAACACAACACAACATAACACAACACACCACAACACAACACAACACCACACAACACAACATCAACGTGTAGAGAAACGTACGAGGACACTAAAGGAGTGAGTGAGAAAGAGATAGATAGATAGATACATAAAGAGAGAGAAAGAGAGAGAGGGAAAAAAGCTTGGCTTTATCGTGAGCCAATCCGAGCTGTGACCTTGAGGAGCTCTAGAAAGAGAGATATATTTAGTCGTGAGCGGATCGAGCTGGCTGCCGCCATAGCTTGCTAACACTCTTGCATTAGTATGTGTGTGTATATAAGTATGTGTGTATACATATATAAGTATGTATATATGTGTTGTGTAACTGAGCTGTGTGAGCTGTGCCATAGTAGGTATAGCTGTTCTGTTCTGTAGTTGCTTGCTGAGTTGGTACTCTCTCTCTATATATCTCTCTATATATATATACATTGATGCTTAACTCTCTCTCTCTATGTATGAGTTCTAACCTCTCTAGAGTCTCTCTTTTTCTGTCTTTCTCTAGAACATAGAACGTAGAACGTAGAACGTAGAACGTAGAACCTCGCTGCTAAACGTGGATAATAACTTTGGAACAACCGCTAGACGTGTTTTTCAGAAGACACGCTTCCGTGAATACGGGATATATGTACTATATGTGACACCTGAGACATAGAGATGTGTAGTTACGTGTACATATATATGTATGTATGTGTGTATATATATATATATATATATATATATACATATGTATGTACGTATGTATATGAATGTGGAATATGTAAGAAAAATTTTGATTTTTTGACATTAGATATTTATAAATAAAAAAATATCGTAGTGATTTTCTAGAGATTATTTTTTTTGAATCTTATTTAGAGTCTTAAGAATTTTTGAAGTGTTGGGTGAATATATGTGTGTAGGTGTGAATGAATATGTGTATTAGATTTATATACATTAATGGTTAATTAAATAAAACATTCGTACGATATGTTACTTACGCAAAATATAATAAGTTAATATTTATGATATGATATAAGAAACTAATACTGAAGAGAAAAAATTAACGCGATCAAACCGATTTCTCGACGATCATTTTTTTTCTTTTTTTTCTTTTGTCCATTTCCTTTTTCGTTTTCTATTTTTCTTTTCAACTTTACACTTAAATTAATTTAAATAGAGATTCGAGTTTTATATTAGTAAATATACCGGTTCTATAATTTTACAGACCATCAAATTTATCGGCCATCTTTTACGAAATTTCATCTTCACCGCGAAAATTCAAATAGCGAGAATAGAGACTCGGCGAAGGACATTCCAAAGTATAATAGACAACTCGTTCGACTGTCCAATATCTACTGTCTCTCATTTTCTTATTCTCTTCATCCATGCGAAGAACGAAGGATAGATTCCGTGGTTTTGCATGGTGGTCAAGTTTAACACATAGTTAACATCGTTAACATTATTAACACGAGTATCCCCCTGTACAAGTTCGCAGTGGCACCCAACTTATATATGTAAATTAAAATGATTAAAGTATAAAATCGTATAAGCCTCCTTATTATACAGTATTATAAAGATTGAAGAGGAGTAGGAGTGAGTTGGGTTTGTGAGAGCGCGGGCCAAAAGTTCATAGGTAGGCCAAAAAGTTCTTAGCTAATTTTAAAAATCAATTTTCCGTGACTTTTTGGCCTTCCAATTAAACATATAATTTTAACAAGCCGGATTTGCAGTACTGAAATCTGACAAAAAAAAAAAAAAAAAGAAAAAGAAAAGCAAGGAAAAAGATCAACCCAAAAGATCTCGAATAAGAGTAATTGATTTATTGAAACGATCTAAGAACTTTTGATTTCGACTGCAATCGAATATAATTTATCAGATTGCGTTGCGTTCGATTGATTTCATCCAACTTTTTTGAACTTGTGAAGTATTTTATACTAAAGATTTTAATTTAATTGTTAACAATTGTTAGTTGCTGAGAGAAATAATAAAGAATGCTCGAATAACGTGTTAAGTGATCGATCAGTTGACGAACATCAGATGACGAAAGAAACCAACGACAAGAGTTGTTTTTGGTTGCTTTTGAGATACGACGACGATGATGATAATGATGACGACGATGACGAGGACAACGACGACGACGACGAGGAGTCATGGGGTACTCAAACTTACTCGGCCCAATTTCCGTGAAGCTCTCAAGCGTTACGAGGCCACTGGGCATTCCTAAATTACAGTTGGTACTTCCGCCACCTAGTATCTCCTCTGTTAATCTACAGGATGTTCCATGAACTCGACACAGAAGCGTATTTCATATTTTTACTTGTTACATTATATCAAGAAAAAATTTAGGAATTAGAAGATGTGAATATCATTGAGCTTAGATATCTATATTGAATTGATATATTTTTGGAATAATGAAATATTTTGGAAGATCTGATATTTAGGAATACTATCAAGCTTATATATATATATATCATTATAAGTCGAATTGTACATGATTAATTTAATAATATATATGATAAAAAAAGTTGTATGGTAGACTTTCATTGCAGCTTATATATTTTTATTATTTATTATATATGTATATATAATATAGTTCGTATATGAAATTTTATAGCATTAACGACGCTAATATTTTCTAATCATCAATCAACTCGGTACTTTCAAACGTTAAAAAAAAAAAAAAAAGAAGGAAAAGATAGAAAAAAAATGATTGATTATTCTTCCATAAACTATGTTCTTTTTTTTTTCTTTTTTCTTTTCTTTTTTTATTCTTATCGAACCTATCAACTTTTTTAGAATATTTTATGAGATGAAAGTGATCTTTTTTATTTGTTTTAATGTACTTGAAAATTATTGGCTTTTTTCTCTCTTTGTTCTTATATTTAAAATGTTCAAATATGGAGTTTCTTACAGCATCTTTTTAAAATTGATCTGCAAAATATCGGATAATCCGCATTGCGATTTTCCAAACCAGTGATACACGCTCAACGTAGAAAGGAGAACGGAGGAACGAGTGGGTGTGAGTTTCCGTTTAACCCTTTACACACGCGTTACACATGATATGGCACGCGGTGAAGTGAGTCCCACGGAAGAGAAACGACGACAACGACTACGACAATGACAACGACGACGACGACGACGACGACGACGACGATGACGACGATGGACATAGGGGCGGGTTTTTTAAAATCTTATTTGACGTAAAACGACTAATTTCAACCGTACGGTTTTTATATCAAACTACAACTAAAATACGAAAAATTTTTCCAAACTAATGAATTTGTTAAAAGTGTGGACATACTGCATGAAAAGAATGAAGAAATTTCGAAAAAAAAGAAAAAGAAAGAATTTTAATTATTTAAATATCTATGTAGGTTTGCATGTACGAATAATTTAAATAATAATCTTTTTTTTTGTCTTTTTGTCTAAGAAAGAATTATATATTATAAGTGAATTAATTGAAATAAAGTAGCCTAATATATATATATATATATATATATATATATATATATATATAATGAAGAAATTATAAATTTAAAAAAAAGTTATTTCGATAACAATGGTTTTCTCTTTTTGAAAATAATTAATTACAGACGAATTAATCAGTATGAAACGGAAGCTCTAAATAAAAGAAAAAAATAATAAAAATTACAGTAACGAGAAGGAACGTTGAAGGAAAAAAATGTCAATAATTCAAATATGTAATCATATCAGTTTGCGATATAAATCGAAAAAAAAATAATTAATCACTAATGAGTTATATAAAATGAAAGAATCCGTACATAAAGAAAGAAATGAAGAAATTAAAAAAAAAGAAAAAAAGGCAAAACAAAATTTTGATGTAAACAATAATAATTTTTTCTCTCCGAAAAAGAGGAAGAAGAAAAAAAGAAGAAATTTTATCGTACATTATGAGAAGAAAAAAATTAATCGCAATAAAGAGACGAGGATAATAATATATAAATAACAAAATAAAGGAAGAAATTGTAATAAAGTTAATAAATCACGATAGAAATAGAGAGAAAAAGAGAGAGAGAGAGAGAGAGAGAGAAAGAAAGAAAAAAGACAAGAAAAAGAAATGAAGATACGATATGAAACGTATTAAGAACATTTTTATTCGTGCTACGAGGTACGTCCCTGATGTGGCGAAGGGGACCTCCGAGAGATCGATATCTTGACTTTCCATTGCGCGAGCGTTGGGAACTCGTAAAAGTTGAAAATTCAGGTACTCGCGTAGGATTGTATAGGGTGGACCAAAAATTCCAAAGATAATTTTAAAAATCATATGGATATTATTCGCGTTTCTCCTAATACCAATTATTCTAAATAATATCGTAAAATTACAGGCTTAACTCGTTAAAATTATTATAGAAAGTTACAAACGTAATAAAATCTGGAGAAAAAATTCATTGATCGTTTAAGAATTTTTGCCTTGCCCTATGTACACCTTGAAATATTATTTTCTTTCTTTCTTTTTTTTTTTAATTTCTTTCTCATTTAAAAGCAAGGATTCTAAGATACCTACGTACATTACGTATTTATTAGTCACGTAAGTCCGTCGTGCGTCACGTTCGTTCCTCGTCATTCCAGCCTTGGCAATCTCTCGCGAGTTCTTTTGGCTCGTATTAGTTTCTCCTTTGGTCTATGAATTCGAGAAATTTTTTTTTTCTTTTTTATTTGAAAAAGAAGCTCAAGGTAAATCGATCATTTCCAAAGAGAACGAATAATTGGAGAAACGAGTTTATTCTAAATTCTCATTATCCTGAATGATAACTGATATTTATATTGAATTTATTAGGATTATGTTCGTTTATTAATGATATGAAAAAAAGGAAAAAAAAGAGAGAGAGAGAGAAAAAGAAATATAACGAAACGTTTTCTATCAGGGAACGAATAATCGTGAAAAAATTTATTACACGCGATATTCGTTTTTAGGAGAAATACGAATAAATATTTTTAATAGAGATACGATCAAAATTCGTTTATTAAAATCATGATATTTAAGAGATATTAATATCGAAGGAGGAAAAAATATCTCCTTCTTTTTTTCTAACAAACATTTCTCCCGATTCGTTTGTTCTAAATGAACGATATAAAAGCAAAGAAATGAGAACAAGAGTAACTCTTAAATATACGAATTCGAATTTTAAATAAATTTTCCGAGAAGATTCTTCGAGTAATTATTTTTCTTTTCTTTTCTTTTTTTTTTTTTTAACGAAAGCAGCATTACGAGGTCTCGCGAGTTTTTCTTTTCGATTTATCTCACGAAATATCGAAAGGTGTCCTGGTTGTTTTTCGGAAAACCGGAGTCCCAAATAGAAAGCAACACAACGAGGACGGGCCGATGCAACAGGCGGCCGAAGGTTCCGTTCTTTTACGACCGAAAGAGAAAGCAAGAGAAACGTATATCCCGAGAGTGAGAGTGAAAAACTCTGCGGGATAGGACGAACGAACGAACGAACGGATACTCGAATGGATATAGTGAGAAAGAGAGATGGAATACGAAAAAGAGAGAGAGAGAGAGAGAAAAAGAAAAGAGAGAGAAAAGAGACAGATGGAATACAAAACGAGAGAGAGAGAGAGAGAGAGAGAGAGAGATCGAATACGAAAACGAAAGAGAAAGAGAGAGATGGTCCAGCGATGTCATTGAAGCGGGAATTTCAAATTCGTTTTTATCGTCGGAATTAATTCATATCGATGTTCTTTCTTTTCTTTTCTTTTTCAAATTTTTTGTTTTAATAATATTATTTTATCCAAGGCATTCGTAATATAAAATGTTATATAGAGGAGTTCTGTGTTCTAATCTTGTTTGAAAATAATGTGAAAAAAATTGTTTATCAATTTTTTATCGGGACATATAACGATAATACGTGTACAATCGACACTTTTCATTTCTTTATCAATGGTAGGAAATTAATTAATTATGAAATGATGACTTGTTAGTTTTTTGACACTATATATCTGAAAATATATTTGCAAAAAGTATCATTTATGGATGACGTAATATCCGTAGCTGAAACGTATGATTAATTCGTAGAAAACACAAAAAATTTATCGTGAAATTATCTGCGACTTTTTTTCTCGCGTCGTCGGTTCATTCGAAAATATTTTCGACGAAAATTTCTATGATCTTATTCTTTAATATTCATTCTCTTTATCGAAAGCAACAAATTATTCATCGCGTTAATTATATACCCGTTTTATACATTTATCTATCTAAACAATATTGCCAAGAATTTTCTAATACACGCATCTATGACGACTGTATATTGTTCACAATCGTAACGTTTCGTTCAATCCACATATAAATCATCAAAATTATTATAAAAATTATACGTGAACTCTGCTTCACATCGTTTCCATGAAAATCATTTCGTTCGTGAAATTACATACGACATTCCTCTATTTCAAGGTATTGTCAAAAAATTATTAGATTTATCATAACGATAATATCCATTGACGTACTTTATTAAAACAAAAAAAAAAAAAGTAAAATATAAAAAAGATTAACTGAAAATTACGTACACTAATCGGTCTGAAAGCTTCTAACGCCCATTCCAATTTAATTATATGCATAAAGAGTCAGAAAACACACACAAAAAGAACGTTGAACGTAATAAAAAGAGATAAATAAAGACGTTGAGAAGGGTAATGGTATGCATGAGGAAGGTAAACAAATCGGTTGGTCTATGAATGACAGAGCAGAGTTGAAAGAGAGAGAAAGACAGAGAGAGTGTGTGTGAGAGAGAGAGAGAGTAAAAGAGAGAGAGAGAGAGAAAGAGAGAGGGGGAAGGAGACTACTCGCGGCCGATGCCGTATTTACTTACCGTATGATTGTCATTCATGCATTGTGAATCACGGACTTTATTTTTAGAAGTCGTCTGAATGAAAGTGGAGTAGCCTCGTAGTAGAAGTAGTAGTAGTAGTAGTAGTAGTAGCAGTAGTAGTAGTAGTAGTAGTAGTAGTAATAGTAGTAGTAGTATTATAATGTTGGTTTGGTGGGAGGAAGAGGAGAAAAGGTGGAAGAGGAGGAGGAGGAGGAGGAGGAGAGTAGTACGAGTAGTACGAGTAGTAGTAGTAGTAGTAGTAGTAGGGGAAGCAAAAGAGAGAGAGAGAGAGAGAGACAAAGACAGAGAAATAAAGAGAGAGAAAGAGACAGAGAAATAGAGAGAAAGAGAGAAAAAGATAGAAAGAGAACGAGCGAGAGAAAAAGAGAGAGAGAGAGAGAGAGAGAAAAAGAGAGGAACGAGAAAGAGTAAGCAACGAGTGAGTAGTAGGAGAGGGAGAAGGGAAAGGGTGGTTTGTTGAACGTGGATAGATAGACGGATAGTTGTAGCGGAGACAGCATCTACTAAAGAGAGAGAGAGAGAGAGAGAGAAGGGGAGAGAAAAAGTTGGGAAGGAGGGGGATGGATGAGGGAGAGAAAAAAGAAGAAGATCGATCTCGGTAAAATCGCGAGTACACACACGCGCGCGTGCGCGCTCGCGCACACGCAGGAAAGAGAGAGAGAGAAAGAGAAAGAGACAGAGAAAGAAAGAGAGAGAGAGAGAGAATACTTGCTCGCACGTGCGACTCATCCCTCGTCCTGTTTCCCCCTGCCCCGCCACCGTTTTAGCACCATTTTCCCTCTCTTACTCTCACCCTGTTCTCCCAGCCTCCCCACCAATCCACGCTACCCTTTACAAGATAAAGAGAGAGAGAGAAAGAGAAAAAGAAAGAGAGAGAGAGGACACGTAGGACATGGTCTCTCACGCACGTGCGCACTCTGACGTTTACCTATATCCCTATGAGAAACTCGCGCGACATGGACGAGAGATTGAAAGAGAAAAAGAGAGAGAGAGAGAAAGAGAACGAGGGAGGACGGACGTCGACAGATTTGGAGTGGGAGAAACGCGAAAGGAAAGGGAGAGAGGGAGGGTGTATACCAGTCACATTGAGTACCGTGTAAGAATGAGTGAGTGAGTATGAGAGAGAGAGAGAGAGAGAGAGAGAGAACGAGGAAAAGGAAGAAAGAGGGAAGCGCCGCGTATGCAGAGGCGCGCTCGAGCGACGATCCAATAAATACAAGGATCGTTGACCGAGCAACGACAACGACAACGACAACGACGACGACGACGACGACCAGGATGACTACGGCGACGACGACGACGACGACAACGAAGAAGTCCGCGTGTGGTTGCACAGTTCAACGTCATCAACCAAGTACTACTACGATGTTTACGGTTTAATTCGAGATACTCGAAATGTCACGTGCTCGGCTTCCTTCGTAGATGCGCGCTACTCTCTCTCTCTCCCTCTCTCTCTCTCTCTCTCTCCCTCTCTCTCTTTCACTGTACACATTGATAAGGATGCTCGCGAACACGCGCACAAAACACTTCTCCTTTATGCATGATACATCATATGTATGTACATATATATATATATGCATATAATACGTAGCATGTGTGTACGTATATGTATATATATAAAGATATCTAGATATATCTAATATATATATACATGTATATATGTAGGTATCTACGTATGTATGATTACTTCGATGATGGAACATGCACATGGATTAAATAGATAAATAGATAGAGAGAGAGAGAGAAAGACAGAGAGAAAGAGAGAGAGAGGAAAAGAGAGAGAGAGAGAAAGAGATAAATAGATAGAATGAACCGATTTGTGGTAAGTGGGGGAGGTGAGAGACATTAGAATGAACAAGATGGCGGAGCCTGTTTAAAGGGTGGGAGGTTTGACGCTTTGATGGATGCGAAATGACTCACGTTGTCATTTTCTTTTTTTTTCTTTCTTTTCCTATCTTTCCTTTTATCTCTTTCTCCCTCTTGTTCTCTTTATCTTTTTTTTCTCTATCTTTCTTTCATTCTTTTTCTCATTTCTACGTCTGAATTCTATCCATGTTGTGAATGGGACACATCCGAGTTGGTGGTAAAGGTGGTAGAGGAGGTGGAGGAAAAGGAACGAATGAGCTCTCTCTCTCTCTCTCTCTCTCTCTCTCTTTCTCTCTCTCTTACACACATTCACTTTCTCGAGAGAAAGAGAAAGACAGAGAGAGTGTATGTGTAAGAGAGAGAGAGAGAGAGAGAGAGAGAGAGAGAGAGACGATGTTATCTGAAGCGGATTACATCGAACGACCTTGACCCAGGAAGAAGCTTATCGAGCTCGCAAACAAAACATACCAACGCTAACTGTCACGTGTGAGTGGTATATACTACTTTATATTGAATGTATCTATTGTATTGAATATATGAAAAGTAAAAAGAGAAGAGTTTTGATTTTTAAAATGAAATTGGACGATCAGGATTGAATAGAATTATTCAGAATTTTGGAGATGTTCGAAGATGTTAATGTTTCGAAAAGATCTACACCATTTTTGGTAACTTTGGTAAATTCTCATAATAAAATGAGAACGATAACTTCTGATTGATTCGATAAGACAATTTTATATGTATTTATGAATATGTTCGATCTGGAGAATGTGGGAGCGTTAAAGTTCTTTTTATTTTTGTTTTTAATGCATACTAATACATAACTATTGTTTATATTGCAAATATATACAGAGCTATTTATATTTTATGAGATAAACATCGATTGAGTTTAAATTGGAAAGATTTATTTAATTAACAAATATCGTTCAACTTTGATGGAAATAATCAAAAATAATGAATGTTTGATGTATTGGTAAAGAAAAAAGAAAAAACAATTGAAATAAATAAAATCTTTAAAATAATCTTTAGGTAATAAATATCACAAAAGATTTCTTTGAATTAATATTATATAAACAAGTATATATGTCTTGATGTACGTAACGAAAGAGAAAGGTGCCATTGAACGAGTCGGAGAGAGAAGATAAATGAAAGATGGAAAAGAGGTCGGAGTACGATGATGGTAATGCAAAAGTCATATGTAATCGCAAGTTATGTCGTAGTCGTGTCACGTTTTGATTCTCTCACTGCTGAAGGTACAAGTAACTAGTTTCGCGGTCTAGGTCGATTCGTTGAGAAAGAAAAGATTGCATTGGCTGTTATTGTCACATTTATCGAACTTTTCAAACGTTACATTCATGGTTGGGGAAGACGAAGTCTCATAGAAACTGGAACGTGTAATATACATGTATATTTTTCATCGGTTTTTCTTTCATTCTTTTATTCTTTTTTCTTTTTTTTTTTTTTTATTCTTTTCTATTTATTTTTTCTTTTTTATTTTTAATTAAAAAATTCTATATAAAATATGTGTATAATATCCTCTACGTTATTACGCGACATAGAAAAATCGTTGTAATTAATTTTTTTGTAACTTGGAATTCAATATATATCGAATCATCGTTAAAAATTAAATGCGACAGAAAGAAATGAAAAAAAGAAGAAAACGGTGGAGTAGATTTGATGTAAATTTCGGCGAAAGCAATGATTAAACGGCATAAAACTGGATTTCGATGTACCGATAGATAAGCCCTTAAAAGTCCCTTTATACCACCTAGCGCAGCTGCGATTTGTAGCATAGCTCGCGGTTGTATTTGTGCGATCGAACGAACGCGAAATTAATTGCCGGCTGATATTTGGACACGTTCGATGTACCCAAGAGACGAATAGCCTCGTCAGTATACACAATTTTGGTACATATATATATATATATATATATATATATATATATATACAAAGGTATGTACAGATATGTATATATATGTGTATATATGTATGAGACTGCTTGGCTATATACGTAAAAATTCAATAGCTGAAATATTCGGGGATGACCATTCAGCTTCGAATAAAAAGAGAGTAATCTCTCTTATCCATCTCTTTTGTCTTGTATGATTCAAAAACCAGTGTATAGTGCATAGATACTCTACCAGTAAAGACGATGTCACATGCTAAGTTATAAATTATCAACCTTCGTATTTATCTATTTGAACGTTCGGTTGGATTATTTAAAGGAGGGTGAATGTGTTTGTATGTGATGAATTTTGTGATATTTGTTTAAAATTATTTTACTCTTAGGATAATTGCATATATATATATACACATATAGATATATGTCAAAAGTTATAAACAAAATGATATCAAGAAGATATTTTTATCCAATTTTGATCGAGTTCTTAAAAATATGACGAATATTCCCATTGCAGATAAAATTTCTTTGGTTAGATTGGTCCGAAATACATACTATTATGGTCGCCCATATATCCTCCGAATATTTTATTAAAAAAACATGGTAGAGTTTCGAATAAACAGCATACGGATCGTAAGAATCCTGTAGAAAACACGAAGTGCTTCTATCTTTTTGATGTTCAGACATGATCGGTATATTTATTATACGAGAATGGATATGGGATATAATCGATAATCTATAAATATAAAATTCTTGCGCGTTAATCGCTCACGTAGGAGTTTAATTTTCTTTCTTCTTTTTTCTTTTTCTTTCTGTAAATTTTATCGAATAATAATAGATATATATACATATATATATATATATATATATATATATATATATATATACCCTGTTTAAATAAAAACAGCTGCTAGAATCTTTTAATTAATCTGTTTTCTTATGACAAAAAATACGAATCGTAAAATTTGTTTATAATGCCGGCCGTCTCGTAAAAAAGAAAAAAGAAAAGAAGGACGGTCATTCGGACGGTATACTATAAAATAAATCTAGAATTTTTAATGAAATACTTTATTCATAACGTCTTGAAATTTATTCGAAGGAAACTTCGAATCGTCAAACTTTTTGTTTGACGTCGGCCATTTTGTTAAAAAAATGTCTGAGTAACACGCACCTCGAATTTTCCGATCGTTCTTATTGACCATTAAAAATAGGGACAACAATTTTGATCATACGAAAATGAAAAGGAAAGAATGAACCTTTTTAAAGAATATCATCGACAAAATTAAAAAAATCAAAAGAAAAAAAAAACTTGACATATCGTTCATTTTGAAATACATACTTCGACAAGTAAACGTATACGTACGTCATATGTTAGTGGAAGTGACACCAGATGGAGAACTGAAATTGAGATGCAGGCGAGATCGAGTTCCCGGTCTCGTATTCTGGATTCTGGTTTCTCCCGCGAGAAGGCAGAGAAAGAGACAGAGGGAGAAAGAGAGAGAGAGAGAGAGAGAGAGAGAGAGAGAGAGAAAGAGACCAGACCGAGATTTCAAGTAGAATATCATTGGTCGTTCCGTTGGGCGAAATGTTATCTTGCGCGTTAAAAACGACCTGTATTTTAACAGAAACCTTGGATTCTTCTCTACACGAGAGAGGATAAGATAAGAGTAAATACTCGGAATTGTTTAACATTTTCTTATTTTTTATGTTTATAACAAAATCGAATGAAATTTACGTGATTATTTTTTACGTGATTAATTTTTATTAAACGCATTGACGAAATCGTTCATATAAAATACTTCGAAGATAAATTTTGAAACGTCCGATATATCGGTAATAATACTGGAGTGTTCTTTGATTAAGAATTTCAATGACTTGAAATAATCTTACATATATATATATATATATATATATATACTTACACATAACATGTTTGTACGTGTAGACGACATGTCACCATTGCGACACCTAGCAGTCGATAAAGTGATGTTTTGCGCGACGGTAATCTTCTTGAATCGGCGAAAACAAATCGCTGACGCTTTGGGAGTGTACTGTCGACACATGCACTAACAAATTCATCAGTTGAATTGCCAATCGTATCGGTTTCCACGATTTTCTTTAGATAGACGACTAAAATTTCTTGAAATATAAATCAAAAAAAGAAAGAATAAGATAAAACAACCTACTTTACTTCTAACTTCGTTTGATCTTATCACATATCTTATTATTATCATTTTTTTATAACCGAACGAAACGGAAACTTCGTTTGATCTTATAGCAAAGATAAATTTTTATATAATGCTGGTAATATCGTTGTTATATATGTATATATGTATATATATATATATATATATATATATATATATATATATATATGAAAATTGTGAATAAAAATTTTCAAGTTGATAATCAATCAAAAATTCTTACATCCAAATCTTTTGGAAACAGTTCCTTTTTTTTTTCTTTTTTTTTTATAGGAAATATTCCACTTACTAAATGTTCTACTCGTTTTTTTCCCACGTGAGTAAGCCTAACTTAGGAAAAAACTGAATTTTCCGTTTCTCACATAAGGAGTACATATTTAGTATCGTCTAAACGTGCGATAACGCGTAGGCGCATGCGCGCATGACT
Organism: Vespula vulgaris; assembly: GCF_905475345.1. Classification (NCBI taxonomy): domain Eukaryota; kingdom Metazoa; phylum Arthropoda; class Insecta; order Hymenoptera; family Vespidae; genus Vespula; species Vespula vulgaris. Next base: position 3,544,105 of record NC_066591.1, on the reverse strand, counting down.
GTACGCCTGGCCGAGCCACGCTAAATGTTCCATTCGAAGGCTGAACTTTCAACGAGGTATCATCGACCATATATACGAAGTTAACTCAGCGTGAAAAGATTGCAATTTATTTAAAATTGAGAAAAAAGAATCTTAAAAACAAAACAAGAAATTATCTGTTAGAAAATTACAAATTTTACAAAGAAACAAAAAAAAAGGGGAAAAAAATGCAGCGACTCTCAAATGAATTTATATGAGGAAAGGATCGAATGCTTTTCACATAGTATTAATCGTCAAATCATTTTCTAGCAACGATCGTACAAACAAACGAAAAAAAATCTGTCCAGGTTAAAAAGTTAAAGATTACGAAAAAAAAAGAAAAAATAAAGAGGAAAAAAATGCAGTGATTCTCAAACGAATGTATACGAAGAAATTATCGAATATTTTTCGCGTGGTATAACAGAATCGTTGAAGTAAATAAAATTCTGGGAACGACAAGAACATTTTTTAGGTTAGAAAGTTAACAATTATTTATATGTATATATATATACACACACATATATATACATATACATAATATATAATGCAGTGACTCTCAAACGAATGTAGAAAATGTTCGAATGCTTTTCTTGTACTATCACTAAGATATTGAATTATTCGCTAACGACGAAAATATCGACGGCAATGAGGAAAAGACTTAGACGAGACTAGCAAAGTTTCGCGGTTTACGCTAATGAAGCAGAGCAGCAGCGAGCCTTTATGGTGGTTTATGTACGCTTACGTCATCAAATCCATCGGTTTCGGCCTCGAGCGAGCTCAGAGCGCCGAGGGTGCACTCTCGCGGCATAGAAGGAGAAACACGAGCGGTTATGCCGTGTCCCTCGAAGCACACCAGGCACCACCAGCTGACGTGTGTGTGTTCTTTTCGAGAACGATAAAGGATGACGCACGAGTTACCCAGGAAACGTTCTCTAAGAAAATCGTTTCGAACGTCTAACTCCTCGTTGTTCTCATCGTCCTCATCGTCGTCGTCATCTTCGTCATTGTCGACGTATAATAGAGAGGATATTAGTTGAATATTTTATTTTCCGAAACGAATTCGTCCACGACGCCATGATGAATCTAAACTGAAACTATTTATTAAAAATATATTTTCTTCGTGTTTTTATTTCTCTTTTTTACTTATATAACGAGAACGTAATAAATATGCATCAAGTTCGAATCTATGAACACATTTTTTATGGCCGCTCTTATTACCAGTAAAACTATACATATAATATATGTATATATACACGTACACACACACACACATTCATGGACGTACAGATATATACTTATTCATGGGTGTAGCGAGTTTAGTTTATTCTGAATAGTATCACCTGTATTTGAAAATTAAATGAAACCTCTCTGGCTATACTGAGAGACTATGGAAACGGGCTTGCCACAAAATGCTGGCATGTCAAATGAAACTATAATAGATCAGGTCGTCGTGCGAGAAATTTCTCCTAACTCCCGTTGAAATAATTCAATCATATTGCTATTCGAAACAAGATTTATATATTATCATGGGTCTTGGATCAATTCGATATATTAAAATGATTACACAACTTTCCAATACAATAATTGACTAATCATTCAAATATTCTAGATGGTTTGACACGAGTATGTATGATGTGGGTAGAAAGATCACTCGACATGTTAGCTATGTATGTACATACATATATCGAACCTTATTTTATTTAGCATCGCACCTGCCTTGTCCTGTCCCTTGTATTCTTCCCCTCTCGCAGGTGTTTAGAACACGGAAGAATGCTCCTTTCCTCTCTCCGTGAAGATATTCTTACTTCAGGTATAAAATAATAAATATCTCTTTGTGGAAAATAAAAATTCTTCTTTTCTCTCTTTTCTCTCTCTCTTTCTTTTTTTTCTCTTTTCATGGAAAAACTTCTACAAATAAATTTTACAATTTTTTTACCCGTTCCTTACGTAATCAGATTTTTTTATTTTCTTTTTTTATTTCATTTCAAATTTTTCATTTTCTTCTTTTTTTTTTGTTTTTTTTTTCTTAGTTCATCGCGCGAACTCTTACTTGTTATGCAGTTATTTATGGAGTCGTCATAGCGATTGCATAAACTGATACATGCATCAAGATAATCGACGAAGTTGGTGCTCCAAAGAATCACGTGTTAAAAACAAAAAAGATTTTTATTTTTATGATATTAGAAAAAACGATTAAAAGATAACCAATAAAATTTCAATAGTAAGTGTCCAACGTAAATCAAACTTTTTTCTTTCTTTCTTTCTTTCTTTCTTTTTTTTTTTTTTCTTTTTTCATGGCCAATTATGTCGCTCGCGTTGTCGGGATCATCCCCTTTTCAATCGCTCCCCTCTCCCCGCGTTCCACTTTTCTCTCGCCAAACGCATATATATAAATACAGCTGTTACAATCTTCCGTAAACACTACCACCAAACGTGTTTATTTTCTCATGAAACAGATAGATTATTACTATTATTATTAAACTCGTTTTTTATCGTCCCCTAACTTATCGACCGATCGATCGAAACAGTCGCATGGTGGCAGTACAAGCTAGAGAAACTTGATTATCGACTCAGAGGAATCTTTTTTATCGACAGATAAACCTACTTTTTCTTTTCTTTTTTTTTTATTTTCTTTTTTTTTTATTTGATCAATGTGTTTGAAAAGCTATACACGTTGTTATTATGTGACTCAAGTATGCTATTTATGTAACGTTTAGTACCTTGTAAGGTTTAATTGAGATATACATCGATAAGATTCGTATTGATTTCAATTTTGACAAGAAAAATATTAGATTTGTGAGATGTAACATATTTTCGACCAGGTTTATCCTTGAAATTATTAATATTATTTAATAGATTCAAATAATGATAATATTCTAATTCAATCGAGTTTTCTTCTTATTTATCGTGCTATTTTTTCTTTTTTAATTTTTGTTTTATTTTCTTTTTTTTTTTTCTTCTTTTTACGTAATAGATTGTCATAACCATTCGAGAAGTCGTGGTTTCTTGATTATTGTAGCAAAAAAAAAAATAATAAGAAAAGCTTAGGTTAGTCGTATTACCGACAACTACTAGATTACGAAGAAGCTAAAGTTTTCTTTACGTCATTCACTCTGACGTCAATGATAGTTTAGATTTTGATTGTTACGTTCGAACATCGTCGTCATATTCATTCGTTTTAAGAAAGGTTATGTATGTATTTACAGATGTATGTACGTATGTACATATGTATATATATTAAAAAAAACGATTACGATGAATTAATATATTTTACCAAAAAAAAATTTCATTTTTTTTTTACTGTGTATATGTATGTATAAATATATTAAAAAAAAAAAATTGAAAAGATTTTTGCAAGGAATAAATCTGTATAGAATCGAAAATCTTTTAGCACAAGTTTTCTCAAAGTTTGTTTACTTAACCTCTTCGTTGCAGTAGTAGTATAACAGTAGTTGTGTAGTAGTAATAGTAAAAGTGGCGACAGCATAGTTGCATGCTTGAGCCTACTTGAATTTGACTTGAATAACATCGTGCAAGACCTAGAAAATATTCGTATGGCAATTTGCCAATGTACACACACACACACACACACACACGCCGATTGAACTGCAAGTTTTTAAGTGGATCAAAAGTTACTAGGTGATCTTTAAAAATCAATTTAATCTTTTTAATGACTTTTCAAGGCTTTTGTAATTAGGACGATAGTTTTATAATCTGAAAAAAAAAGTTTCTAAAAATAGTATCTGAAATAAATAATTGATTTTTTAAATTATAATAATTTTTTACCCACCATATATATATATATATATATATATATATATATATATATATATATATATATATAAACAGAGAGGCCACAAATGAAGGCCGTTTACAGGATGCTCGGTATAATGTAACTGGTGCTCGTAATTTCAAGGTTGAAAGATAGAGAAAAGTATAATAGTAATAGAAGGCGAGAACGTTTTTGTGTAATGTATCGTCTTCATTGAATTTATCCAGCGATTCTATTCCAAAGCCATACGATGTTAATCACGATCTACTGCGAATTTCAATGAGATTTTTTATTCCTCGAACATGATTCTACTTCGTTATTTCCTGTCTACGTTTTTTCTGTTTTTCTTTCTTCTTTTTTTTTCACGAAGCTTAAACAAGGAAAAATATATACGTATGCATATTCTTGTATACATATATTTGTACAATATATATTCTCACACATAACAAACTTAATACACACACACACACACATATACTATATGTACTATGTATATTCTAGAAGAGTATAGTACCAAACATATTATATATATATAATTATATATATAATTATATTATATAAAATACGTATATCTAGTTTCTCATAGAAAAAGAAGACAAATTAAAAAATAAACAAATAATAGTAGTAGTAGTAATAGTAGTAGTAGTAGTAGTAGTAGTAGTAGTAGTAGTAGTAATAGTAGTAGTAGTAGTAGTAGTAGTAGTAGTAGTATTAATAATAGTAGTAGTTAGAAACCGTCTAGAACAAGCTGAAAATGTAGAAGGCTCAGGGCCATTGTCTACTGGTAGAGCCTTTATCTCTTCCCTTTCCCTTTGATAGTTACAAGAGCCTTTCATCTACCGGGACGTAGCGTATAGAAGAGAGATCTCTCTCTCTAAGCTCACAGCTGCCTAGCCTGTACATCTTCAACAGTCTTCAAGGAGTCATCCTGAAGACAAGACACACGGTACGGTGACATCGCCTTCAGACACAACTAGAACCGAAATTACGTTTCCCTCTTGTGCTTTCTCTTCTCTTTCTCTCTCTCTATTGTCTGTCTCTCTTCCTCTCTCTCTGTTTCACTCTTTCTCTTTCCTTCTGGGAAATACTATCAAACTGACAAGGACAGTATCATTTCTCCATTTCCCTTTTGTCTGTCTCTCTCTCTCTCTCTCTCTCTCTCTCTCTCTCTCTCTCTCTGTTTCTGTCTCTTTTTGTCTCTATCTCTTCTAGTTCCTAAAATAAAATAATAAATTTTTTGATGAAAAATTAACAAGAGAATATATAATTAATATTCTTTATAGTATTGTATAATTTTGACTCTTTTGTTTTATTTATTTTTTAATTTGGATATATAATACATACGTACATACACACAAACCACACAATAGCACTATACTTAACTTTCTAATCTATACTTTATATATTATTTTTAATATACATATATATATATATATTAAAATAATAAATAATAATAAGTAATTTCTAATAAATATACATATATTACAAATAATATATTATAAAGAAAAATATAAATATTCAGAATAATATATATATACAATATATAGAATATAGCATAACATATGGTATATATGTGACATTATGTGACGTTATGTATACATGTCACGTATGTATGTACATGTAAACAATTACATCGAAAGTTGAAAAATCACGGTAGTAGAATATCGAATCAAGAAGAACGACACATCGTGATTATCTCCACTGAATGGCGCGCAAACACATTTCCGACATTTTTCATTCAATGTAGGAGGAAACGAGTAGTCCTCGCTTGGTTGCGCTCGCGTGCTCTCTCATCTTTCTCTCTTTCTCTTTCTCTTTCTCTTTCTCATTCTCTTTCTCATACAATACTCGTAAATCTTTCACAGGAAACGAAAACGCGCGTATTCATGAATTCGCCACTGTCCGAATGACAATGCCGATCGCATTGACGAGATTTGAATAAAAACACTTTACGTTCCGTTTCTACTATATATACATATATATATATATATACACACACATATATATATACATCGATACTTATTATTATACTTATTATTAAATAACAAATAATAAATAAATAAATAATAATAAATAACAAATATCTGAAAATGTTTTATGGTAATTAAAAAAATTCAGGCGGACAAACGATATAAAAAAAAAAAAAATTGTAGACGATTACAACGAATGAAATATTACAATCGTTGCCTTCGTGGTAATTTGAAAAGAAAAGAAAAAGAAAAATGTTGAAAAAAAGTCGAATCGACTAAATAAGGAGAACAACATTTTCTTTCCTTTTTTTTTTTTTTTATTTTTTTCTTAATTAGAAACGAAAGAATTATTAACCATTGTTTCTTTGTAACCAATAACACACAAGTGTGTCCAACCTTTCTCGCGAAAGAAATAGTTATTCGCAGCTGTATTTAATTGGAAGCTTGTTAAAGTGCCAACTTCGCTGTATACGTCTTTCATCGGTGCAACAGTCGCACAAAGGTAATTCAATTTCCGCGCTAATATTACATACGTATGTATATACGTATATAACATTTATTTATTTATGCATGTATACATACATATGCATGTACGTATATACGTTTGTATAGAATTATAGATCATCGTACATTATCAAAAACATTAGTCATCTCTCGATCACATTGATTATATTTTTCTAAATACAATATCGATTTTCGATAAATCTCGTATCGAACGATTAATTTAATCTATCAAACGATAAGTTCGGTTCACTTAGATCGCAATTATTTTAAAGATATAATTCTTTTTGTCTCGAAATAATTTGGATAATATGTGTAATATGTGAAAAAAATTTTGTTATAGAATTTATCTATTTATTTATTTTTTTTTTTATTAAAAAGAAAATTGTTTTTTAAAAATTTATTTGTTGATTTTTTCTTAATATAATTTTTGTTTGTAGAAGTATATAAATAGAGGAGTCACGAAACAACAATTGCAATTAATTACGGAACCCAACGAGTGTAGCTGCTATCGGACGTATGGCTGTTTTCAATTGTCAATCGTGACCTTGGATTTTCCAGACTTACATATACGTGTGTACATATATACATTATATGTATACTTTAACGATTCTATTTCAGAATCATTATGGACAAGTTTCTCGGCGAGACGTCATTTCCAACATAAAGACTGAATTTCTTTTAAATGCCTCAAGACAGTTTTATATTATTTCAGTAATATTTTAATAATATTTTAATAATATTTTAATAACATTTATAAGAAAATAGCACAAATTGTAGACAATTGTTTGATCGTTATTCATTATGTGTAATCTTGAACTAATAGATAATAAATTTGTGTGTGTGTATCGCGTGTAATAGATAAAAATATATTATCTAATAATTCGAGATTATATATACAATATATACAATATATATATATAACAAAATAAAGGATTTAACGTAATACAACAACAAAAAAATTCAAATCAACATGAATCATCTATCGTCACGTTATTGCGGAATTTGGTAGATTAAAAATACAATTTGAGGTTAGATAACCTAATCAAGCATCCTAAAATTTTCAAGAATAGAAAGCAATGATAAAAAAATGTTAATGTGTGTTTGTGTACGTGAATATGTATGCATGTGTTTACGTGTAAGACATTTTAATATTTAACTTTAGCGTTCGATAGGATAAACTTTGTAGAAAAGAGAAATCCTAAAGAAGAACGAAGTTTTGAAAAGAGTGACTTCGTTCGTTGTCCGTTCCACCCTGCTTTCACCGCATGTTTCTGTTTACAAGACACGTGACCATTTGGCGTCTGTAATCCTAACGCGATATAATACTTTTCTTCTCGCACATTTCTATTTCACGCTTAACTTTCGCTCTTTAAAACTCACGTAGCGAATAATTAAATCCCCGAGTGTTACACTTGAAATTATTTTGAATTTTTTACGGAAATATTTTTTTATCATTACGATATATTAATATATACATAAATAAATAAATAAATAAATATATATATATGTATGTATATTTACAGAGAGAGAGTAATTACATACGAACGTTCAACTTCTCGTTTCTAGAACGATCTAAGAATAGTTAGAGAGTAGGGGAAAAGAGAGAGAGAGAGAGAGAGAGAGAGAGAGAGAATACGGATAAGTAGGTTTACTAAACATACATACATATATATATATATATATATATATATATACATGTTTGTATGATATATAAAAGAGAGTATACATGACATGGTATCATAGGATAGATATTTTGTTTATATTACAAATACACGAGTTCGTTGTTGCCGAGCAATTATCGATAAACCTAATTATGATCTCATGTCGAATACTTGACTCGTTTCTACGTCAGAATTGCGTACATTACTCTTTCGACATCTTTAACTATTTCTATGAAATAAAAAAAAAAAAAAAAGAAGAAAAAGATTGAAAATAAATAAAGAAAAAAAAAAGAACAAGAATAGCGAACAACTTTTATATTCTTTCATAATGAGATTTTTTTTTTTAATGTATTAGTATTTCTCATTATATTATTGGGATCAAAAGAAAATTATTAAAGTATCAATATAGAAAAGAGTGATTTCTCGCGCGAAATACGGCGAGAATGATCGGAAGACGACCTCTCGCGTTGAACGCAAGATGGCTACCACAGCAAACGAACAAGTAAGCGAAGAAACGAACGATGGAACGAACGAGTTAAAAACCGAGTCGGGCCGAATCGAGCCGAATTGAACCGAGTCGAGTCGACTCGAGTCGAGCTGAGCCGAGCAAGCAGTCGACGCATCTTCGAACGTGTGCTAAGCGCATGCGCATACCTGCGCGATGAGAAACTAGTTCGTCGAATATATTCGTAAGTTCTTATTAAAATAAATCTATCTAATCTTCCTTTTCGCGTTTATCTTTAAACAATATTTCGAAATTTAAGAATGAATGTTAATGTCAAGATAATAAATATCCGAGAAAGATGAAATCTATGGAAAAGTATTTCCTATCAAAGTCCTTCTGACAACGTTGACGACGCTAGCACTGACGACGTTGTCGACGACGATACAACGATGACGACGACGTGCAAGAAAGAACGTCTTCCTTGTGCATACTTCGGTTAAGTTCGGTTTGGCTCGGCAACGTCAGCGTGCGCGGTAACCTAGTGCGCATCGACGAGCGAGAAAGAGAGAGAGAGAGAGAGAGAGAGAGAGAGAGAGAACAGTTGAGAGAGGATGAAACGCAGAGAGAGCACGGATACCGGGCGAGGGAGAGTGTAACGCCTGATAAGACCGAGCGATGGTCGCTCTCGCGAGAGTGCGTGATCCAAGCAACGTACCTTTTCCATTTTGACAGTTCGTCGTAGTAACGAAGAAAAAGAAAATAGAAGAGGATAATATCGGAGGAAGATTATAATATCAAAATATCAAAATAATTTCACGAACGGATCAACACGAATCCGCCATTATACATTGTGCTTCTTTTTTATTATTTTGTACTTTTTTTTTCTACGATACATAAGTTTCTCTCTCTCTCTCTCTTTCTCTTTCTCTTTCTCCCTCTCTCATTTGATCGTTTCTCTTTACCCTTTCTCTCGGTTTCATAGAACGAGGATGCGAGTTGTATGTGTCGTCGTCGTAGCTTAGTTCGTTCGGGTGTCATTGAACGCCGTTGAATTTGAATAGAGTCTGACGGAGACAGAGATAGAAGAAAAAGAAAGAAAGAAAAAGAAATAGAGGGAGATATATAGATATATATACATATATACATACATACATATATATATATACATATACATATAGGAAACAGAAAACGAGAGCTGAAAAGAGACAGAGACAGGAATAAATAGACAGAAAGAGTGGGAGGATCGCGTGTTCGAAAATTCGGAGATTAACTCACTGCGATATACTACAGAAACGAAAAATCAGTGGTACTGTGTATTTTCACTGTGAGTGAAGAGTGAGTGCGTGCGTGTAGGTGGGTAGGTGTGTGTGTGCGTGCGTGCGTGTGTGTATGTGCAAGAGAGAGAGAGAGAGAGAGAGATTGGTGTCGCGTGTGTGCGTGCGCGTCTCTCTCTCTACGTACAGGTTTTTTCGTACGAGTTTATGCTATTATACGTGCTACTACGCGAGCCATCTACATATTCTTCTCTTTCGGTGAAAACTTGGAAGCAACCTGTAGTACGAAGCAAGTCGAAAAAAGAGAGAGAGAAAAAAAAAGAATAGAAGGTTCGACATATTTTCGTAATTCTCTGCTTCTGCTCTTGCTCTAGAGTTTCCTCATTATCTTTTTCTCTTTTTTTTTTTTTCTATTTTTTTTCTTTTTTTTTCTACATTCGCAGACAAAGGTGGCCGCCTTTGGTGCCGCCTCGAGGACTGGCTCTCTGTGATATAGCTCTTTCTCTGTCTTTCTCTCTCTTGTTCCCCTTCTCTTTCTACTTCTCTTTTATCCTTTTCTCTCTCTCTCTCTCTCTCTCTCTCTCTCTCTCTTTCTCCCTCCTTGTTCTTTTCCTTCTCTTCGTCTTTCCCCCTCCCCATCCTTCTCATCGCTATCCATCTAGCGCACACACGCGCGTTCGACCCTCGAGGGAAGAAGTGGAAGAGAGAAGAAATAAAAAAGAGGAATAAAAAGAAAAGGAAAAAATAATAATAATAAGAAGAAGAAGCAAAAGAGAAGAAGAGGAAGAAGAAGAAGAAGAAGAAGAAGAAGAAGAAGGAAAAGACGAAGTAGAAGAATGGAGGCGGTAGCGAAGCACGATTTTACCGCGACAGCCGAGGATGAGCTTAGCTTTCGCAGGTCTCAAATCCTTAAGGTTCGTATTTATGAAAAAAAAAAAAAAATAGGAAAAAAGAAATTTTTTTTATTCCATCTTTATTGTATATTATTATTTTTGTTTTTTGTTATTATTATTATTATTATTATTATTATTATTATTATTATTATCATTATCATTATTATTTTGTTGTTGTCGTTGCTATTGTTGTTGCTGTTATTGTTATTGTTATTGTTGATGGTGGCATTGTTTCGATGACGAGAACCCCTTCGAAAGTGTCGTTTCTTCGTACTTAATGAACTAACCAACCAACCAATCGGCGAACGCCTGACCGTCGTCGAGCCGATATACTCGCTTCTGATTGGCTTAGACGCAAGATGACCGATCACCAAACGTCCGTGAAGATTACTCCTACATCGTCGCGGATTTGTTTGTCACCAAAAACGATCGGCTCGCTATAATATTGATTGATTGATTGATTGATTTATTTATTTATTTATTTATCTATTTATTTGATTTACTTTTTATTTTTATTTTATTTTATTTTTGTTTGCTTCGTTTACGAAATATATGTGTATAATCGATTACTGCTGAGCGCCATAATTTTTCAAGAATATTGTTTCGATTTATTTTGTATACATATTAATATGTGCAATAATTTCACAATAATTCCTTTTTTCTTCCCTTCATAACGACGTCTTATTGCTATCTTGCATTTTTTTTTTTTTTCTTACTGACCGACTTCAATTTTTTAATCATATTAAAAAAAAAAAAAAAGAGAGAGAAAATTGTTTATGTTGAAAAGACAAATGTATGAAATTAATAATTGAACATTTGTATGCTCGTATATAAATCATTTTCCTATAATAATAATAATATTAATGTTAATAATAATAACAATAATTTCATGGTTGGAATAAATCGTTGTAATGCATTTTTGCTCGGCTATCCATAATTATCGATGAAGATATCTGATTTGATAATATTTGATTTTAATGAATGTTATTTTATTTGACTTTTAACAAGCAACACCGTTGTCGACGTATCGCTCTTATTTGCTCTTTTGTTCTTCTTTTCGAAGTAATAATCGATACGATGTGGCTTTATTTCACGATATTCTTCATAGGTGATGTTTGCATTCGTCGAAAGATTATTTCATCCCGCGAAATTCAAAATTTGAATATTGTAATTATTTTGTGAATAAGTAGATAATAATGAAATTATATAAAAAAAGAATGATGAAAGAATTTTTTCATATTATTCTTACATTAATATAAAATTACATATGTATAAAATATAAAATATTTTTTTTGTTAGATTCTTAATATGGAGGATGATATGAATTGGTTCAGAGCCGAATTAGATTCCAGAGAAGGACTCATTCCAAGTAATTACATAGAAATGAGAAATCACGAGTAAGTTTATTTTTTTAGATATTTTTTTTTTTACATCGTAGTAAATAAAAGATATTTCCTAATTTTGTTCTGATTTTATAGTTGGTATTATGGAAGGATAACCAGAGCAGATGCTGAAAGGCTATTAATGAATAAGCATGAAGGTGCCTTTCTGATTAGAATCAGTGAAAGCTCTCCTGGTGACTTTTCGCTATCCGTAAAGTGAGCATATGTTGTATATTCATGATAATAATACTTAAAAAAAATTAGCAAATATTCGGAAATTTATATTGTTCGTTTTATGATGATAGATGTTCAGATGGTGTGCAACACTTTAAAGTATTAAGAGATGCTCAGGGCAAGTTCTTTCTTTGGGTCGTAAAATTTAATAGTTTGAATGAATTGGTAGAATATCATCGTACAGCATCGGTATCACGTTCGCAAGATGTCAAATTACGTGATATGATTCCTGAAGAGGTAAGAAAAATATTCATAAGAACAAAAAGATTACATAGAATTATTCTTCGAGTTTTTACTTTGTTGAAAATGAAATGTGTTTGTATATATATATATATGTGTATATGTATATATTCTTATTTCAGTGTTTAGTGCAAGCATTGTATGACTTTGCTCCACAAGAACCTGGCGAATTGGAGTTCAGGCGAGGAGATGTAATTACTGTTACAGACCGTACAGATCAGCATTGGTGGCATGGGGAGATTGGTAATAGAAGAGGACTATTTCCATCGACCTATGTTACTCCTTATCACTCCTAGGTATTATAGAAATTTTAGCATAAAATCTAATAACTTTCCTAATGCTTTACTGATAATCATTGTGCGCATCTTGCTTGTTATTTTTAGATTATAGAAAAGAACAAATGAATATTTTGTTTTAGGCCTGATTTAATATATACAGGTCTCAACTATTGACCGCCTTATCCCACCATCATTATATACAGGATCAGCCTCGCTGCAAAATTAATCCAGAACGTTTTGCGAGCACACCGCCTATTGAGTGGACTACCAGGATATACTCTGGTGGTCCAAATGTCGAGTATTTGTAATAATACGATCTCGACATAAAATACTATTTAGTAAGGACCTCTGACCGGTCCCATTGAGAGAAAACATTTCTTACATCCTTAGTAATCCATACGAGAGTGTGTAGAGTTCCTTGATGTATTACACGACAGGGTAGTGTCCATATTGTTTTTATATATCGTTGGATGGACAAGTTTTAATCTTCTCTGTGGGACTGAATATGCTGCTACCATTTGAAGTTAACATTGATAGATGTCGTATGTGTATCGTATGTCTCTGCGATCAAATAGAATCCATCGAATATTCATTAATCACAAACATTTTGACTTTTTATTCAATATATAATATACCAAGTGCTCTAAGCGTGCAATCATTAACTACCATGTGTTAATAAAATCGTAACATCGACATATATTATAAATGAAACTTGAAATGGTCTTTAGTATTTCTTGGTAGTCCATTAAAATGGTGTTATACATCACAGATAAGCATTAGTCTTTTTGCAAGCATGCTCATTGGCCATATTAAAACAATAATTATATTTCATGCTATCTCAGATAGTAGCTTAGGAGAACTGGGATTATATAAATCTTGTATTTTTTAATACAGATCCGCTATTCGAGGAAACGGGGACCTTGGCGAGAAAAGGGCCTAGTTAAAAACAATTGCATAAGAAATCTAAAAAAAAAAAATTTATATACGAACGTGTATAGCGTTAAAAGAGCGCATCGCCTTTTGGCATTGGACAATTTTTGTTGTCTTTTTTCTATCGTCAATATTTTCGCGAATGATTAAGAGAGAAAACATTCTTTTCTTACGCTTTTATTATACGTTCGATAATACGAATATTTCAGATATATTATCTGTATTATATACACAGACACACAAATTCGAATAAGCTAAATATAAGCTTCTTCGGTCTTTCTTCGTAATGAAATCTTAAAAGAATTGGTGGAATCTGTTTAAAAGGTATTAATACTGTTTTTCTCTCATCATCTATATACATAAGCAGTTAAAACGCTTAAAGAGATTTATTTTGTAATTAAACGAATCTTGTGGTATGCGTAGTGTTTGAAAAATAAAAAAATAGAAAAAATCTTTTGTTTTATTTTAGAGATTTTACTACTAGTGAGGAGAGACAACCATATATACAGCGATAAAGCGTATATACATATTGTATATACATTACACATGCATACACGTATTGAAAATAATCGTACGAGATTAAAATACAATTATTGTGACTGATTTATTTTTGACAACTCTGTAACAAATATTGCATAAATGCAGAAATAGATAAATACGAATATTTCATACGAAAAAAAATAAAAAACACACTATTGCTATTTAAAAAAGGAAGACAAAAAAGAATGAAAAAAAATATTGCTATGCACTTTATTCATCTAGTAAATTTGTTATCCATTTACTCATATGTTGAAAGAAAAAAAAAAAAAAAAGAGATGCCAAGAAGCGATACGATATCGAAGTCTGCCATGTGTTAATTTTAATCTGCACACAATATTTAAATATGAAGTTTGTAATTTTAAAAATGATACAAGGGGAGTCTATGTACATTTCTCAAGAAAAAAAGAACGAAAAAGAAAACAAAAAATATTCTGTTTACTGATTTCAGCAATTCTTGCTTTTTTTCTGTGTAAACAATGAAAATGTTTAGTCTTATTGTGTAATTATTATTATTATTATTATTATTATTATATTATTATTATTAATTAATTATTATTGCGTTATGTTACATTTTATTATTAACAATATATTGCATTAATCATACTTGCATGCTTTTTTTACTTACGCCCATAAACCATATATGTCTATTGTATAAGCCGAAATCACGTGTGCTATTTATTGTCTCACTATCTATCACTCCTATTTGTTCTTCATTATTCATTAATAACAGTCAAAAATGATATAAGAGAAGTAAATTTTTAACAACTTTTTTGAGATAATATAACAAATATTATAGACAATATAGGATTAATTTTACTCTTTATTTATTTATTTCTTTTTTCCAAACTAAAGTTGTAACTTATGATTTTATGCATAAAAAAAAGTAAGACTGTTTAATGATTAATTTTTCAATGAAACATCGATAAAATTGTAAAATAATGAAATATACAAGGACTGATAAATGTTCAACTTTCTATTTATATTTCAATACTGGGTCTTTATTTTTTATTTATTTTTTTTTTTTTATAAGCTCACTTATTTTATATATATATATATATATATGTGAAATAATATAGTTCCTGTGATAACTTTTTTATTCGTCATTCGAATAACGAAAAATCTATTAAAATTTATAACTTATTGTTCATTTTTAATTTGTAGAAATACATCTCTTTTGGTGTACTTTGTATGATTAAAATAAAAATTTAAAAGTAAAGTTAATGTTATGTAAAAGTTTTACGAAAATTAACGCCGACTTTTAACAGCTTTTTGTAAAATAGTTTGGCTTGTACTTAAAGATGCAATATATATTTTACTTTTATTATTTGTTTTTTAAACAATAAATTTGTACACATTCGTAATTGATATTAGAAGATATTATAAATTAGTGATTTTTAATATAAATTTATCAATAGTGCACAAAAGTATGCATCTCTCTATCTATATATTATCACTTTGCTAAAATTTGTCAAGTTTTATGCATTATTATAGCATATTAAAAAAAAGGGGAAAAAAATAAAAACAAAAAAAAAACTTATTCATATGCAGATAATGAATAAAGCAATATTTACATCTGCTTATGTAGTATATAAGCAATGTATTTTGACACACATGTACAAGCTGTTTAAATAAATCTGGGATTGAGTTGTCTCTTGACAACGGTGTACCATGATACTTTGGACCAAGAAATAATATAACAAAGAAATGTATTCAAGATGAACATTTGTATAAGAAGTTTAACTAATTGTGCCAATTCCTTAATATTATTTATTTATGAAACAATGAAAGATATTTTCAATTCTCCGCTTTTTCATTCATGTATGTTTTTTTAATGAATAACACTACAAAGTGGACTTAGAATGGAAAATTGTATTATATCTAATACATTTAATTGCTGCACTTGGCACAATATTGGTAATTATTTACTGCCTGATATACAGTTAATGTTTACTACCAAATGTATATTATGTAATAACACATCGTAATTGTAGTACAATAAAGCATTCTCAGAAAGTAATATTATGTTCTTTCATAAAATTCTATATTTATTAATGTTATTATAGGTGTGGTTGGTGTTTATGATTGATATTTTGTATTAAATTTAATCTCTAAAAATGATTTTTAATTACAAAAATATTGTACAATTCGCAATTAGAATTTCTTCAATCATTATAGATCAAAGTAACACAAAATAGATATTATATGTCATATTTATTATAGATCAACATACGAGTCTATAAGAGATATATCTGCCTGCAGTTTCAGAAGGTCTAATAATTTTGACTACTTGTCCTCTTTTCAAACCAAAATAACGAGCCACTGGATCACCTGCTTGTATACGCATTAATTGATTTTCTTTAAGCTTATACCTAGTAAGTAACTCTTCTTTTTCATCTGGAGTTAATACTATATGTTCAGGTACAAGTTCGTGTTCTGTGATATTTATCAACAATTCAGATTCCAAGAATTGTTCTAAAATATATTTAGGTGCCATATCTACTAAAGATTGTTTAGCAGACGGTGTCATACCTTGTTGTACAACGATGATTGCTCTAAGAAAGAAACAATGGAATATAATTTAATATAACCTTTATATAAAAATCTTTCCAAGAAACATACCTATGAATTTTTTCTTCTTGCATACGCTGACAATAAGTTTTTATAGTTTTGATACCTATTTTAGGTTCATCGGGAAAAAAAACGAAAAGTTGATCTGTAGGATCATCATTGTGTGCAACTAATACAATAAGATCGCTACGTGCTGGTCTTTTTTCACTCGGTTTATCGCCAAATTGTTCTTTAAATTGTTCTAAAGTCTGATCTAATTCATCCTGTGTCACGAGATAACCTCTATCATGACACAACTGCATCACTGTTTTACGAATTCGCCACAATTTATAAGTTTCCGCTTCATCATCCATTTCGTAATATATATAAATAAATACAAATAAATTTTTAATAAACAATTGAACACAAATTCCAATTACTTCACTTTTTCTTCTTTAAAATTATAGTGCTTTAGGTTATTTACCATCTTCCGCTCATAGCACATGTGACCCCAACGACACGTATGGACGAAATGTGAACTACAAGCGCAATAGACGAACACTGCCCCCACCCCGCCCCACTATGTGCCTATTTCATTATAAAACCATGATTGGACAACTTTAATCTTAGCGGCAAATTCAAACAAATAAAATTTCAATATGACTGTATTCAGTAGATTACTGTATTATCGATAGAGTTTTTAGAAATAAAAGGTGACACGTGTTTATGTGATCTAAAATTGATTTAGCTTCCCGCTATTTTCTTTTTAAGTTTCGTTGAATTTTTGATAGGATAAATATTTTTTTATTGTGTATCGTATAGCTCAACATGGATCAATATTTTAAAAGTTATGAGGAATTGGATGTAAGAGATAGATTATACATAAACATTTACATGATTATATATATTAATTTAATTTTAGGTGCATCGTTTAATGCTTAATGATACATCCAGAACTTTAGCATATAAAAATGCTATACTTAATTATACAGATAAATTCAAAGACAAAATAGTTATTGATGTTGGTGCTGGGACAGGTGTTACAAGACCGTAAAATATACATTCTATATATAAAATCATATGAAATCTTAATTGTCTTAAACGAATACATATTTTTAGGTATATTGTCTATTTTTTGTGCTCAAGCTGGTGCAAAAACAGTATATGCAATAGAAGCCAGTGAATTGGCCAAAATGTGCGAGGAAGTAATTATCGAAAATAATTTAGGAAATGTTATTAAAGTGATCCATAGTAAAATCGAAGATCTTGATTCAAATGTTATTCAAAAAGCAGACATAATAGTCTCAGAATGGATGGGATTTTATTTAGTACATGAAGGAATGTTAGAATCTTTATTATTTGCAAGAGATAATTTTTTACTAGAAGGAGGAATTTTATTTCCATCAGTAGCTAAATTATATGCTTCTCCTTGTCAATTGTCATCCATGTTCCAATTTTGGGATAACATTTGTGGAGTTAGTATGAAGTAATTATAATTTTTATTACCATTTTTATAATATTAATGATTCTAGTTTGTTTATATAAATTATATTTTAATTAAATCCTACTCTATTATTTTTATTTAGATGTATAGGAAAACATTATCGAGAGACAAAATCAATGAAACCAGAAATAGCATTAATAAACAAGGATGATATTTTAGCAGATAGTAAATTAATAGCATGGTTAGATTTGCAAAGTATTAGTTTATCAGAAATAAATACTTTGGGCAATGAAGAATATGTATGCATTTGTAATAAAGAAGGAATACTACAAGGAATTTGTATCTGGTTCTCGGTTGAATTTCCAGATGGTTCAGAATTATCTACAGGACCATTAGATAAATCAACACATTGGAAGCAAACTATAATTGTACTACCTGTGGATGTAAAAGTAGAAAAAGATGAACCTGTGGCTTTTAATTTAGAATTAAAAAAGGATATCTCAGAAGAAAGAAAATATAATATAAAATTAATATTGTTAGATGCTACTGAAGTTGAACATGAAATTCCATGTTATTGTTATATGACTAAGTGTATTGTAACAAGAAAATATTTAGAAGAACAATCAAATGATACCACAAAAGACTGAAATTGTTTACATACGAGATGATTATATAATGTACAAGTCCTATTATAAAATTTTTTTTTATTATTTATATTGCTAATATAACATAATATTGTATAAACATACGATATGTATTAATTGTAAATAAATGAGAATGAATAGATAGAACAATATATATGACAGTGAAAATAATATATGTATTGGAAGGTATATATATATATATATATATATATATATATATATATATATACATATACATATAAGTGTGTGTATATATATATACACATATGTTTTTATTACTTTATAACAGTTTAAATAAAAAGATAAAAACATGATAACTACAAATATAATTAACAATAAAGTGTACAAAAGGAATAATACTTTACACAATGTAAATATATTTTACGTATATGATTTTATAATTTCTTTACAATTTTATATTGTAATACCAATATTAAGACCATCAGTTAAATGGTTGGATAAATAACTTATGTCATATACGTCACGATCTTACGATCTGAATTAATTCTGTATGTACTGAGTACATACGTGTACGTTTTTTTTTTTTTTTTATGCAAGTATAAATTTTCGGAAGAAATTAAGAAAATAATCTCATTGTATATCAATTGATATACATTTTTCATCTTTATACTGTCATGTGAAAGCATTTTTTCTATAATTTTATTTATATAATATAAAGAACGAGAAATAAATATATATAAAATAATAAAAATTTATCAGATTAGGATACAACGTTTTTTGAGATATAAGAAAATAATGCATATTTCTTTCACTTATTTGGAGTTTGATTAATTTGCTACAATCCACTACAATCTGCTGAGAATACATACATTTCATTTGAATCATCATTTTCTACAGCTTTCTTGTTTATATTATTTTTCATTAATATTTTCATGGATTCTGCATTGCATTAGCACGACAGAAATGGTAATGGTTGTTTTACTTTGCATTTACTTGCATACTAATGTCATAAGAAATGAAAAAATAAAAATTGTGTATGCAAGTATCAAATAAATTTGATAATAAAATTTATAAGTTGATTAACTTCTTACCAAAAGTAAGACAATATTGAAGAATAAATTTGTTGTCTTACATTTAGCAACAAAGTCATTTCTATTATATTTCTATTACCAGTTTGAAAACTACAGAGTATATTATATTATGCACGCGTCACAATCTGATATTTATGTATTTATACATGAAATTTATTTTATAATATCATTCAAGGAGTATTTGGACTTATACAGTAAAATTCTATTCGTGCAAAGTGCTTGGACACATCTATATTAAATGCAATTTGATCAGAAAGACTATTTAATGTTAAATAAAAAATTATTGGCATTTTATCATTGCATGTATATTGATATTAGTATGTGTATTCAATCGAGCTATTATGTTTAATATATTGGAAACAATTTTTCTTTATCTGATTTCAGTAAATTTTTTCTTTGTACATAATGCTTAACTTGCTGTTAGACTTTCAAAATTATATTGATATCAAGCACATATCTGGATGAATGACATTAAGCAACTGTACAGATATCAATATTTGCGATACTGAATAAGATCTTAGTATCTAGTTTTGTTAAATTAATTTTTATACAAAATGGTAGATATAAAAATAATGGAAGATGAAGATAAAATATATTTGGACGACTTTTCAATCAACCTATTATTCTAAAGAAATTTGCGTAATTATATATTTGGATAAAATAAATATTTTAAAATAAGTTATAAAGAGATATTGTAACAAGAGTTAAAAAAATGTATACGTCTCAAGAAAAAAGTATATTAAATTATTTCGATTAAAACTAGCCACTGCAATCTCTTCAAGCATCATTTTATATTTTATAACACATTGATAATAAACATTGATATTACTAAAATCAACGTGTGATAATAATTCATTAAATTTTTTTAGTTTTGGATGGATTATTACAGAATACTTTTCGTGGATTATTCATATTATATAAGTAGAATTTTCTTACTGAGAAATCTAAAACTATTTGTAGTTTTGTAACAAATAAGACTTCCAAAAAGGCAGTTATATGGTAATTATTAATGATTTCATGTTTTTTATATTTATATTTAGAGATCTCTCATGAACTTACATTCAGAATAGGACAATAACGTTTTATATCTGAATTATATTAGCTAAATGTATTTTTCCCTTTTTTTTTTTCTTTTTAATATCAAGATTAAGTTGGAATTAAACATGAAAAAAAACTGAATTGATGAGAAACTATCCTAAGTCTTTGCTCGTATGATGTAAGATAATTTTCTTTTCGTGTATTAATATTCAAAATTTGTCTATTCCTTTACAAATATTAATAATATATATATATTGTTCAAAGAATTTTAAACTTGTATACACTTTATATTTTCAAATGGGCAGCATATTCATCTAAAAATTTTACATTTTGATAATAATTTATTTTATGCTCACCTTTTTTCTTTTATCTTTTTTTTTTTTTTAAACCAAGATTTATTATATTTTTTGTTCTACCTAAAAACGTGAGTTCAATAGCTCGATAAACACAGCTTATGCAATGTTAGATATTATTAAAATGAATACTCATTTTACTTGTCTGTTGATTTTATTATAATTAGCAATGTGTTTAGTAGATTTTTTTTTATGTATTTTAAACAGAAATTCACTTAAAGAGGCACCAATAATAAGTTTTGTCGATAAGACGACAACAATTTGAAATATTGTCGAAAATTTTAAAAATTCCATTTATAAGTACATAGTGTATACAAATATATATATATATATATATATATATATATATATATATAATATATAAGAAAATCATTACTCTTATATATTTTTTGAGAATAAGCAAGTTTAATGGAATGGCTTATAAAGTGAGACTATGTCAAAATCAATAGAACAACTACTAAAAGTAAGTATATTATGTTCATAAGAGCACACTTTCACATATTTAATAGAATTCATTCTAATATAGAGTAAATAACAAGGAAATACATATAGTGAACTATGTACGTTAACGAGTTCATTTATACAATTGTCTATCTATATACAATATGTAAATACGAGAGAGTCATTCTTTCTAAATATAATTTCAAGTTAAATTTTCATTGATAATTCAATTTAACGTATTAGAACGGCGTGAACATTTTTTTTTTTTATTCTGTTCACCACTTATGTTGTGTTTGTTATTATTACAAATCTATAATGGCATCCCAGACTTTGCAATGAGGTTTAAACATCTACCACTCTGCTGACTATTAGAAATATTTAACTTGAAGATAAGATAAAGATACAATATTATATAAAGATATTCTATAAAATCATTAAATATGCTATAATACATTTTTATATACGTTTAGAATGTATTATTAGGCATAGAGAATACATCATAGCATATAAGCATTTAGTTTCATGAATTATTTTTCAACAATTATTTCTTGAAATAAATATACAGAAACGTAAATATTAATGAAGAAAAACAAATTGAAGAAGTTAATACGGTGCAGAGATATTCTTATATTGTTGATTGGTGTTTATATTGTTTTATATAGGCTAACCATTGATAATTATATAATTTAAAGATATCATTACCATCAAGTTGTCACTAACACTTTGCTTTTATTTGATTTTTACCATTTTATTAATCAATGCATTAAATCGAGAAGTTGTCATAATCGTGTATATTATTCGTGCATACTCATAAATCATTTTTTAAAATGATTATATATATATATATATATATGTATATATAAAATATATATAATATATATATATATATATATATATATATATATGTATATGTATTATATTCATGGTCAGAATAAGAATATGCGAAGAAAACCGATAATAAAATTCAATTCTAGAGTAACGGTAGCAGAGTAATCTGTCATTCAAATTGTTTTGTTTGTAATTATCATCGATATAATCTATAGAAATATTAGGCGAAATTGATCAATTTAAAATTCACATCTCCTAGTTTTTCATAGAATGAGAGTTTTTAAGTCGCAAATACATTACCTGGTAGAATTAAGAGACATACGTTACACGGTAGTTCCGTATGTACTAAACATAACTCTGGTAGTATCCGTATCCAGAGTAACATCTTCCGGTGAAGCTAAATCGACTTTAATGGATCCAGAATTATTTCTTCTTCTTGTTACACCGCCACCCCAATTTGAAAGAGTCCAATGATAATTTTCACCCTCCTTATCGTTATTTGCAGTCTCTTGAGTTTCATCATTGTCTTTATCCAAACCTGTCTCAATGGAGACAGAAGATTGTGATGCAACGGAATCAAAACTAGAATCTCCTCCGCCTCTATAACGGCTTACACATTCGGTAGCCATTTCACCAGGTGATTCTTCGATAGCTCGTAAAATATTTTGACAGAGCTCTGAATCTAACGGAATTGGATCTTCAGAATCACGATTGTGAATGGTAATTGCTATATGTGCCGGATGTGGAATAGGAAGTGGAATTACTAATTTCTCAGCACTATATGGTCGAATTTGACGTTTCCATGGTTGCCATCGTCCTTCTATACTACCATTCGCTGAAACTGTACGCCTTCTGACTTTAGTAGACGTTAATAAACCGTTGGTGTCGCTGAAAAAAAAAAGAAAAATTTTTTTTCATATACATTCCCTTCATTTTTCTTTCCATTGTGTATTAACATCATTATCAATATTATTATTATTATATTGTACCATCGTTTATCAGATTTCTTGCTATTACTGGCTTGCTTAGCTCGTGGATTAAATGCTGAAACTTCCAGATATGGGCTATGCACTTGAATGTTTCCGCGTGGTGCATACACCGCACCCAATAAATCAGGCCCGTTAATACCACCTAACTCTGTGCTATGAACCATATCGGTGTATCGTGACAAATCAACACCCGGATGTGGTTCTAATCTGAATTTTGTATCAGAGTCATCGAGAGGTTGAAGAAAATCCAAACTGAAAATGTCAGCATACATAAGTCCTGCTAAACCTGCCCAATCAGCAACACCCAATCCTTTAGTTTCCCAAAAGTCTTCTTCGTTTCCCGGCAAACGAGCAAAAACGTGTAATGGATAAAGTCGTTCTAACATTAGTGCACCTTGTTGTATAACTACCTGTATTATCATCAAAGATCAAATCATCAGTCACAATTGTGATAATAATATTTGATAGTAATATCAAAACGTAAGGTACCTTCAAATCAAACGTTGTAAGTTTTATTTTACTTCTTACAGCCACGCCGAGTCCAGTTTGTAAGTTTTTCCTTCGTCGTTCTAATTTTTCATGCAGGACAGCGATAAGATCTCTAGCTTCTTTCTCAAGGGACTTGTAC